>NC_067249.2:31868181-32171212 GCF_019359855.2 Lolium perenne | reverse complement strand
ATCTTCCGCTGCTCAACTCGAAAAGTGCCCAACTAATGAAAGTTAGATAATAACCTGGGGAACATGCAAAAAAATTGGCTTCGCAAAATAACGTTCTGGCTGTTTTTGGGAAAAAAAATTGGTATCAGTCCAGAATCTGTTTTTAAACAGCACTTCCCCAAATATCATCTCCCTCTTATTAGAAACCACCTTAAGAAGCTAAACAAGTATATACACATATCCGACAATTGTAATATGCAATGAATGAGTGATGCCGGTATACCTCCCCCCAAGCTTAGGCTTTTGGCCTAAGTGGAGATCAACCCCAGCGAGGGTCAGGGTTCCATGCCGGTGGATCGTACATGGTGTGGTCATAATAAGGTCCCTGTGCAGAAGAAAAGGGTGAAGGCTCCACATGACCAAAATGTTGATGTGAAGAGCTCGCTGCATCGGATGACAAGTCGAGGTGTTCCTCGGCCTCCTCCGTGTCATCCCCTGCATGATGGCCATCCCCCTCTATGTATGCATTTAGTTCATCTTCCGTGACCGACCAATTTTTCCTGGAATCAAGGTTAAACAAAGCAGTTGCAGGCAATCCCATTAGCCTTTCAGTTTTTTTAGTTGTTCTCCAATTTTACTTGTAAAATGTTATCTTAATTATAAGACAGGTTGCTCAAATTAGACCAATCGGAAACAAAGTCATGTTTTATCATGGAAACAATATCAAGTTTCTCTATGGAGAGCTGAACATCAAGAGGGTGAGGTTCTACACCATGCATAGCTAGCAAACGAGAAGCAATGAGACCTCCACAAATTCCTCCTTTATCACGGTTAGTAGCAAGTCTAAATGCTATCAAAGCACCCAAATTATAAGTTCTATCTCTTTGCAATGCAGCAGCTAAGAAAACCAAGTCATGGATAGATAACTTACTTGCATTCTTTCTAGCAAGAACACACTTGGTGATAAAGTAAGCAAAATAGCGAATAGATGGGAGTTGAATACTACGAATTTTACCACTCTCATCTGAGAAACTTCTCCCTTGACAGATCGTCTCGTAAAGTTTCAAGAGTTGCGATGGAAACCCCCTAATCTTCTCACATGATCCCCATTGTGGCACTTTAATAGCTGCACAAAAATCATCAAAGGGCAAGTTGATAGTTTTATTGTAGATTTTATATTGAACCATGGGGTTAGGTTGGGACCAATGGAATTCAAAATCCTGGACCACTGACATGGTTAGTTTTGCATATTGGTAAGGTTCACCAACAACAAAATCTTCTAACCCTGCATTGGAAATTAGATTTTGAACATCCTGAAAAATTCCTACGCTTCTCATAAAATCGGTGCAGGGGTAGTAGGAGGGGAATACTCCCTCTTCGCGGTGAACTCTCATAACTCCTTGCACCTCCAATTCTTGTTGGTTCAGTTGGTGCCTATTCCACTCCATTTTCTGAAATTTTTCAACAATCATTATAAAAGTTGATTTGGAGACATATAAATGAGGGAAACTACTATAGGGACTTGGTAGAGTACTAAACATGCATCAAAACTAATTTTTACAACTTAGAACAAGCATGCAAGCTCACTTAACATGTTACCTACAACAGCAAAATACTCAAGATATACTTAACCAAACAAAATTCTATTTGGATAATCGAAGGAGTCACATACCGGAGAGCAAATGTGCCAATTTTACAGACAGAAATCTGGGCTGAGCAAAGAGATCGAAGAATCCTGAGCTCTTGAGCAAAAACGCGAGTGAGAGAAAGTTGGTACGAGTTTTTTCGGGAGAGAGAGTAGAATGGGAGGAAGAGATGACTTAGTGGGGCAAGGAGGGGCCCACACCACAGGGTGGCGCGCCCCCCTCCTTGGCCGCTGATACGTCTCCGACGTATCGATAATTTCTTATGTTCCATGCCACATTATTGATGATATCTACATGTTTTATGCATACTTTATGTCATATTTATGCATTTTCCGGCACTAACCTATTAACGAGATGCCGAAGAGCCAGTTGCTGTTTTCTGCTGTTTTTGGTTTCAGAAATCCTACAAAGAAAATATTCTCGGAATTGGACGAAATCAACGCCCAGGGGCCTATTTTTACACGAAGCTTCCAGAAGACCGGAGGGGAGACGAAGTGGGGCCACGAGGCGCCGCCACAACAGGGCGGCGCGGCCCAGGCCTTGGCCGCGCGGCCCTGTTGTGTGGGCCCCTCGCGTCGCCTCCTGACCTGCCCTTCCGCCTACTTAAAGCCTCCGTCGCGAAACCCCCAGTACCGAGAGCCACGATACGGAAAACCTTACTGAGACGCCGACGCCGCCGCCGCCAATCCCATCTCGGGGGATTCAGGAGATCGCCTCCGGCACCCTGCCGGAGAGGGGAATCATCTCCCGGAGGACTCTTCACCGCCATGGTCGCCTCCGGAGTGATGAGTGAGTAGTTCACCCCTGGACTATGGGTCCGTAGCAGTAGCTAGATGGTCGTCTTCTCCTTATGTGATTCATTGTTGGATCTTGTGAGCTGCCTAACATGATCAAGATCATCTATCTGTAATGCTATATGTTGTGTTTGTCGGGATCCGATGGATAGAGAATACTATGTTATGTTGATTATCAATCTATTACCTATGTGTTGTTTATGATCTTGCATGCTCTCCGTTATTAGTAGAGGCTCTGGCCAAGTTTTTGCTCTTAACTCCAAGAGGGAGTATTTATGCTCGATAGTGGGTTCATGCCTCCATTAAATCTGGGACTGTGACAGAAAGTTCTAAGGTTGTGGATGTGCTGTTGCCACTAGGGATAAAACATTGATGCTATGTCTGAGGATGTAGTTATTGATTACATTACGAACCATACTTAATGCAATTGTCTGTTGTTTGCAACTTAATACTGGAAGGGGTTCGGATGATAACCTGAAGGTGGACTTTTTAGGCATAGATGCATGCTGGATAGCGGTCTATGTACTTTGTCGTAATGCCCAATTAAATCTCACTATACTTATCATATCATGTATGTGCATTGTCATGCCCTCTCTATTTGTCAATTGCCCGACTGTAATTTGTTCACCCAACATGCTATTTATCTTATGGGAGAGACACCTCTAGTGAACTGTGGACTGATACGTCTCCGACGTATCGATAATTTCTTATGTTCCATGCCACATTATTGATGTTATCTACATGTTTTATGCACACTTTATGTCATATTCGTGCATTTTCTGGAACTAACCTATTAACAAGATGCCGAAGTGCCGATTCTTTGTTTTCTGCTGTTTTTGGTTTCAGAAATCCTAGTAAGGAAATATTCTCGGAATTGGACGAAATCAACGCCCAGGGGCCTATTTTTCCACGAAGCTTCCAGAAGTCCGAAGACGAAACGAAGTGGGGCCACAGGGTGCCCAAACCCTAGGGCGGCGCGGCCCACCCCCTGGTCGCGCCGACCTGTGGTCTGGGGCCCCTGTGCCCCCTCCTGACTTGCCCTTCCGCCTACTTAAAGCCTCCGTGACGAAACCCCCAGTACCGAGAGCCACGATACGGAAAACCTTCCAGAGACGCCGCCAACGCCGATCCCATCTCGGGGATCCAGAGATCGCCTCCGCACCTGCCGGAGAGGGGATTCATCTCCCGGAGGACTCTACGCCGCCATGGTCGCCTCCGGTGTGATGTGTGAGTAGTCTACCCCTGGACTATGGGTCCATAGCAGTAGCTAGATGGTTGTCTTCTCCCCATTGTGCTATCATTGTCGGATCTTGTGAGCTGCCTAACATGATCAAGATCATCTATATGTAATCCTATATGTTGCGTTTGTTGGGATCCGATGAATAGAGAATACTTGTTATGTTGATTATCAAAGTTATATCTACGTGTTGTTTATGATCTTGCATGCTCTCCGTTACTAGTAGATGCTCTGGCCAAGTAGATGCTTGTAACTCCAAGAGGGAGTATTTATGCTCGATAGTGGGTTCATGCCTGCATTGACACCTGGGACAGTGACAGAAAGTTCTAAGGTTGTGTTGTGCTGTTGCCACTAGGGATAAAACATTGATGCTATGTCTAAGGATGTAGTTTTTGATTACATTACGCACCATACTTAATGCAATTGTCTGTTGCTTTGCAACTTAATACTGGAGGGGGTTCGGATGATAACCTGAAGGTGGACTTTTTAGGCATAGATGCAGTTGGATGGCGGTCTATGTACTTTGTCGTAATGCCCAATTAAATCTCACTATACTCATCATGATATGTATGTGCATGGTCATGCCCTCTTTATTTGTCAATTGCCCAACTGTAATTTGTTCACCCAACATGCTGTTTATCTTATGAGAGAGACACCTCTAGTGAACTGTGGACCCCGGTCCAATTTTCTTTACTGAAATACAATCTACTGCAATACTTGTTCTACTGTTTTCTGCAAACAATCATCTTCCACACAATACGGTTAATCCTTTGTTACAGCAAGCCGGTGAGATTGACAACATCACTGTTTCGTTGGGGCAAAGTACTTTGGTTGTGTTGTGCAGGTTCCACGTTGGCACCGGAATCCCTGGTGTTGCGCCGCACTACATCCCGCCGCCATCAACCTTCAACGTGCTTCTTGGCTCCTCCTGGTTCGATAAACCTTGGTTTGTTTATGAGTGAAAACTTGCTTATGTTAGCATCATACCTTCCTCTTGGGGTTCCCAACGAACGTGTGAGTTACACGCCATCAAGCATATTTTCTGGCGCCGTTGCCGGGGAGATCAAGACACGCTGCAAGGGGAGTCTCCACTTCTCAATCTCTTTACTTTGTTTTTGTCTTGCTTAGTTTTATTTACTACTTTGTTTGCTGCACTAAATCAAAATACAAAAAAATTAGTTGCTAGTTTTACTTTACTTGCTATCTTGTTTGCTATATCAAAAACACAAAAAAAATTAGTTACTTGCATTTACTTTATCTAGTTTGCTTTATTTACTACTACTAAAATGAGTAATCCTGAAGTTGAAGTTCGTACGTTTAAGCAACGAGGGGGAGAATGTTTGAGAGATGCTTGGTATAGAATTAGCGATGCCCATAATAGATGCACTAAGAAACACTCCACCATTATTTTACTCAGGAATTTTGATGTTGGTATCTCTAGCTGGAATAGATATGTTCTTGATAGTCTCGCAAAAGGTGACTTCCTAAGTACTCCTGCATTAGAAGCTAGTTGCATTATTGAGAGTTTATTTGGAATACCCCCTGTTGATAAAGTTAAAACTGAAATCTCTCTTGAAGATGTTATGAAAAAATTGGAAACCATAGAGAAAAATTTTCCAAGTATTGAAGCTGAATTGGAAATGTTACTTGATAAAACTGATAAACTTGATAAATCCTTAGGAGGAATTGATGAAAGAATTAGTGTCCTAGGAACTTGTGTTGTCCATGATGATCAAATCAATAGGATTGATGAACTTGAAAAGGCTATGGGAACCTTGGGTTCAACATTTTCTTCTCTTAAATATAAGGAGAAAGCTTATGTGGGTAAGGAGCAAAAATTTATGTATGTCTCTAAAGTGCCTAAACCAAAGAAGTATTATTATAGGCCTAAAATTGACAAAGCCCTTGGTACCACTGCGGATGGGGGAGCTCATAATAACGATACATCACTCTCCGATAATACTTGATACACACTTTCTGCGCCTAGCTGAAAGGCGTTAAAGAAAAGCGCTTATGGGAGACAACCCATGTTTTTACCTACAGTACTTTGTTTTTATTTTGTGTCTTGGAAGTTGTTTACTACTGTAGCAACCTCTCCTTATCTTAGTTTAGTGTTTTGTTGTGCCAAGTTAAGTCTTTGATAGTAAAGTAAGTACTAGATTTGGATTACTGCGCAGTTCCAGATTTCTTTGCTGTCACGAATCTGGGTCTACCTCCCTGTAGGTAGCTCACAAAATTAAGCCAATTTACGTGCATGATCCTCAGATATGTACGCAACTTTCATTCAATTTGAGCATTTTCATTTGAGCAAGTCTGGTGCTATTTTAAAATTCGTCAATACGAACTGTTCTGTTTTGACAGATTCTGCCTTTTATTTCGCATTGCCTCTTTTGCTATGTTGGATGAATTTCTTTGATCCACTAATGTCCAGTAGCATTATGCAATGTCCAGAAGTGTTAAGAATGATTGTGTCACCTCTGAATATGTTAATTTTTATTGTGCACTAACCCTCTAATGAGTTGTTTCGAGTTTGGTGTGGAGGAAGTTTTCAAGGATCAAGAGAGGAGTATGATGCAACATGATCAAGGAGAGTGAAAGCTCTAAGCTTGGGGATGCGCCGGTGGTTCACCCCTGCATATATTAAGAAGACTCAAGCGTCTAAGCTTGGGGATGCCCAAGGCATCCCCTTCTTCATCGACAACATTATCAGGTTCCTCCCCTGAAACTATATTTTTATTCCATCACATCTTATGTGCTTTTTCTTGGAGCGTCGGTTTGTTTTTGTTTTTGTTTTGTTTGAATAAAATGGATCCTAGCATTCACTTTATGGGAGAGAGACACGCTCCGCTGTAGCATATGGACAAGTATGTCCTTGGTTTCTACTCATAGTATTCATGGCGAAGTTTCTTCTTCGTTAAATTGTTATATGGTTGGAATTGGAAAATGATACATGTAGTAATTGCTATAAATGTCTTGGGTAATGTGATACTTGGCAATTGTTGTGCTCATGATTAAGCTCTTGCATCATATGCTTTGCACCCATTAATGAAGAAATACATAGAGCATGCTAAAATTTGGTTTGCATATTTGGTTTCTCTAAGGTCTAGATAATTTCTAGTATTGAGTTTGAACAACAAGGAAGACGGTGTAGAGTCTTATAATGTTTTAAATATGTCTTTTATGTGAGTTTTGCTGCACCGGTTCATCCTTGTGTTTGTTTCAAATAAGCCTTGCTAGCCTAAACCTTGTATCGAGAGGGAATACTTCTCATGCATCCAAAATACTTGAGCCAACCACTATGCCATTTGTGTCCACCATACCTACCTACTACATGGTATTTTCCGCCATTCCAAAGTAAATTGCTTGAGTGCTACCTTTAAAATTCCATCATTCACCTTTGCAATATATAGCTCATGGGACAAATAGCTTAAAAACTATTGTGGTATTGAATATGTAATTATGCACTTTATCTCTTATTAAGTTGCTTGTTGTGCGATAACCATGTTCACTGGGGACGCCATCAACTATTCATTGTTGAATTTCATGTGAGTTGCTATGCATGTCCGTCTTGTCTGAAGTAAGAGAGATCTACCACCTTATGGTTAAGCATGCATATTGTTAGAGAAGAACATTGGGCCGCTAACTAAAGCCATGATCCATGGTGGAAGTTTCAGTTTTGGACATATATCCTCAAATCTCATATGAGAAAATTATTAATTGTTGTTACATGCTTATGCATAAAAGAGGAGTCCATTATCTGTTGTCTATGTTGTCCCGGTATGGATGTCTAAGTTGAAGAATAATCAATAGCGAGAAATCCAATGCGAGCTTTCTCCTTAGACCTTTGTACAGGCGGCATAGAGGTACCCCTTTGTGACAATTGGTTAAAACAGTGCATTGTGATGATCCGGTAGTCCAAGCTAATTAGGACAAGGTGCGGGCACTATTAGTACACTATGCATGAGGCTTGCAACTTATAAGATATAATTTACATGATGCATATGCTTTATTACTACCGTTGACAAAATTGTTTCATGTTTTCAAAATCAAAGCTCTAGCACAAATATAGCAATCGATGCTTTTCCTCTATTGAGGACCATTCTTTTACTTTTAATGTTGAGTCAGTTCACCTATTTCTCTCCACCTCAAGAAGCAAACACTTGTGTGAACTGTGCATTGATTCCTACATATTTGCTTATTGCACTTATTATATTACTCTATGTTGACAATATCCATGAGATATACATGTTACAAGTTGAAAGCAACCGCTGAAACTTAATCTTCTTTTGTGTTGCTTCAATACCTTTACTTTGAATTATTGCTTTATGAGTTAACTCTTATGCAAGACTTATTGATGCTTGTCTTGAAGTGCTATTCATGAAAAGTCTTTGCTTTATGATTCACTTGTTTACTCATGTCATATACATTGTTTTGATCGCTGCATTCACTACATATGCTTTACAAATAGTATGATCAAGATTATGATGGCATGTCACTCCAGAAATTATCTGTGTTATCGTTTTACCTGCTCGGGACGAGCAGAACTAAGCTTGGGGATGCTGATACGTCTCCGACGTATCGATAATTTCTTATGTTCCATGCCACATTATTGATGTTATCTACATGTTTTATGCACACTTTATGTCATATTCGTGCATTTTCTGGAACTAACCTATTAACAAGATGCCGAAGTGCCGATTCTTTGTTTTATCTGTTTTTGGTTTCAGAAATCCTAGTAAGGAAATATTCTCGGAATTGGACGAAATCAACGCCTGTGGGCCTATTTTTCCACGAAGCTTCCAGAAGTCCGAAGACGAAACGAAGTGGGGCCACAGGGTGCCCAAACCCTAGGGCGGCGCGGCCCACCCCCTGGCCGCACCGGCCTGTGGTCTGGGGCCCCTGTGCCCCCTCCTGACTTGCCCTTCCGCCTACTTAAAGCCTCCGTGACGAAACCCCCAGTACCGAGAGCCACGATACGGAAAACCTTCCAGAGACGCCGCCAACGCCGATCCCATCTTGGGGGATCCAGGAGATCGCCTCCGGCACCCTGCCGGAGAGGGGATTCATCTCCCGGAGGACTCTACGCCGTCATGGTCGCCTCCGGTGTGATGTGTGAGTAGTCTACCCCTGGACTATGGGTCCATAGCAGTAGCTAGATGGTTGTCTTCTCCCCATTGTGCTATCATTGTCGGATCTTGTGAGCTGCCTAACATGATCAAGATCATCTATATGTAATCCTATATGTTGCGTTTGTTGGGATCCGATGAATAGAGAATACTTGTTATGTTGATTATCAAAGTTATATCTACGTGTTGTTTATGATCTTGCATGCTCTCCGTTACTAGTAGATGCTCTGGCCAAGTAGATGCTTGTAACTCCAAGAGGGAGTATTTATGCTCGATAGTGGGTTCATGTCTGCATTGACACAGGGACGATGTGAGAAAGTTCTAAGGTTGTGTTGTCTCGTTGCCACTAGGGATAAAACATTGATGCTATGTCTAAGGATGTAGTTGTTGATTACATTACGCACCATACTTAATGCAATTGTCTGTTGCTTTGCAACTTAATACCGGAGGGGTTCGGATGATAACTTTGAAGGTGGACTTTTTAGGCATAGATGCAGTTGGATGGCGGTCTATGTACTTTGTCGTAATGCCCAATTAAATCTCACTATACTCATCATGATATGTATGTGCATGGTCATGCCCTCTTTATTTGTCAATTGCCCAACTGTAATTTGTTCACCCAACATGTTGTTTATCTTATGGGAGAGACACCTCTAGTGAACTGTGGACCCCGGTCCAATTCTCTTTCATCAAATACAATCTACTGCAATACTTTGTTCTACTGTTTTCTGCAAACAATCATCTTCCACACAATACGGTTAATCCTTTGTTACAGCAAGCCGGTGAGATTGACAACCTCACTGTTTCGTTGGGGCAAAGTACTTTGGTTGTGTTGTGCAGGTTCCACGTTGGCGCCGGAATCCCTGGTGTTGCGCCGCACTACATCCCGCCGCCATCAACCTTCAACGTGCTTCTTGGCTCCTCCTGGTTCGATAAACCTTGGTTTCTTTCTGAGGGAAAACTTGCTGCTGTGCGCATCATACCTTCCTCTTGGGGTTCCCAACGAACGTGTGAGTTACACGCCATCATGGACCCCGGTCCATTCTTTTACATTGAATACAATCTACTGCAATACTTGTTCTACTGTTTTCTGCAAACAATCATCATCCACACTATACATCTAATCCTTTGTTACAGCAAGCCGGTGAGATTGACAACCTCACTGTTTCGTTGGGGCAAAGTACTTTGGTTGTGTTGTGCAGGTTCCACGTTGGTGATACGTCTCCGACGTATCGATAATTTCTTATGTTCCATGCCACATTATTGATGATATCTACATGTTTTATGCATACTTTATGTCATTATTATGCGTTTTCCGGAACTAACCTATTGACGAGATGCCGAAGGGCCAGTTGCTGTTTTCTGCTATTTTTGGTTTCAGAAATCCTAGTAAGGAAATATTCTCGGAATTGGACGAAATCAACGCCCAGGGTCCTATTTTCACACGAAGCTTCCAGAAGACCGGAGGAGATACGAAGTGGGGCCACGAGGTGGCGCCACACTAAGGCGGCACTGCTAGGCTAGGGCCCGCGCCGCCCTATTGTGTGGGTCCCTCGTGACTCCACCGACCTTGCCCTTCCGCCTACTTAAAGCCTCCGTCGCGAAAACCCTACCACGTTCGACGAAACAAGAGAAAACCTTCCAGAGCCGCCGCCATCGCGAAGCCAAGATCTGGGGGACAGGAGTCTCTGTTCCGGCACGCCGCCGGGACGGGGAAGTGCCCCCGGAAGGCTTCTCCATCGACATCACCGCCATCTTCATCAACGCTACTGTCTCCCATGAGGAGGGAGTAGTTCTCCATCAAGGCTCGGGGCTGTACCGGTAGCTATGTGGTTAATCTCTCTCCTATGTGCTTCAATACAATAATCTCATGAGCTGCCTTACATGATTGAGATTCATATGATGATGCTTGTAATCTAGATGTCATTATGCTAGTCAAGTGGATTTTACTTATGTGATCTCCGGAGACTCCTTGTCCCACGTGTGTAAAGGTGACAGTGTGTGCACCGTGTGGGTCTCTTAGGCTATATTTCACAGAATACTTATTCACTGTTATGAATGGCATAGTGAAGTGCTTATTTATATCTCTTTATGATTGCAATGTGTTTTGTATCATAATTTATCTGTGTGCTACTCTAGTGATGTTGTTAAAGTAGTTTATTCCTCCTGCACGGTGTAATGGTGACAGTGTGTGCATCGTGTAGTACTTGGCGTAGGCTATGATTGTGATCTCTTGTAGATTATGAAGTTAACTATTGCTATGATAGTATTGATGTGATCTATTCCTCCTTTCGTAGCGTGAAGGTGACAGTGTGCATGCTATGTTAGTACTTGGTTTGGTTATGTTGATCTGTTATGCACTCTAAGGTTACTTAAATATGAACATTGAATATTGTGGAGCTTGTTAACTCCAGCATTGAGGGTTCGTGTAATCCTACACAATTAGTGGTGTTCATCATCCAACAAGAGGGTGTAGAGTCTAGCATCTATTTATTTATTCTGTTATGTGATCAATGTTGAGAGTGTCCACTAGTGAAAGTATGATCCCTAGGCCTTGTTCCTAAATACTGCTATCGCTGCTTGTTTACTGTTTTACTGCTTGTTTACTTCCTGCAATATTACTACCATCAACTGCACGCCAGCAAGCACTTTTAAAGCCGTTACATTACCGCTCATATTCATTCATACCACTTGTATTTCACTATCTCTTCGCCGAACTAGTGCACCTATTAGGTGTGTTGGGGACACAAGAGACTTCTTGCTTTGTGGTTGCAGGGTTGCATGAGAGGGATATCTTTGACCTCTTCCTCCCTGAGTTCGATAAACCTTGGGTGATTCACTTAAGGGAAACTTGCTGCTGTTCTACAAACCTCTGCTCTTGGAGGCCCAACACTGTCTACAAGAATAGAAGCACCCGTAGACATCAGTTGGCGCCGGAATCCCTGGTGTTGCGCCGCACTACATCCCGCCGCCATCAACCTTCGACGTGCTTCTTGACTCCTACTGGTTCGATAAACCTTGGTTTCTTACTGAGGGAAACTTGCTGCTGTACGCATCACACCTTCCACTTGGGGTTCCCAACGAGCGTCCATAGCAGTAGCTAGATGGTCGTCTTCTCCTTATGTGCTTCATTGTTGGATCTTGTGAGCTGCCTAACATGATCAAGATCATCTATCTGTAATGCTATATGTTGTGTTTGTCAGGATCCGATGGATAGAGAATACTATGTTATGTTGATTATCAATCTATTACCTATGTGTTGTTTATGATCTTGCATGCTCTCCGTTATTAGTAGAGGCTCTGGCCAAGTTTTTGCTCTTAACTCCAAGAGAGAGTATTTATGCTCGATAGTGGGTTCATGCCTCCATTAAATCTGGGACAGTGACAGAAAGTTCTAAGGTTGTGGATGTGTTGTTGCCACTAGGGATAAAACATTGATGCTATGTCCGAGGATGTATTTATTGATTACATTACGCACCATACTTAATGCAATTGTCTGTTGTTTGCAACTTAATACTGGAAGGGGTTCGGATGATAACCTGAAGGTGGACTTTTTAGGCATAGATGCATGCTGGATAGCGGTCTATGTACTTTGTCGTAATGCCCAATTAAATCTCACTATACTTATCATATCATGTATGCGCATTGTCATGCCCTCTCTATTTGTCAATTGCCCGACTGTAATTTGTTCACCCAACATGCTATTTATCTTATGGGAAAGACACCTCTAGTGAATTGTGGACCCCGGTCCATTCTTTTACATTGAATACAATCTACTGCAATACTTGTTCTACTGTTTTCTGCAAACAATCATCATCCACACTATACATCTAATCCTTTGTTACAGCAAGCCGGTAAGATTGACAACCTCACTGTTTCGTTGGGGCAAAGTACTTTGGTTGTGTTGTGTAGGTTCCACGTTGGCATCGGAATCCCTGGTGTTGCGCCACACTACATCCCGCCGCCATCAACCTTCGACGTGCTTCTTGACTCCTACTGGTTCGATAAACCTTGGTTTCTTACTGAGGGAAACTTGCTGTTGTACGCATCACACCTTCCACTTGGGGTTCCCAACGAGCGTGTGCTTTACGCGTCATCAAGCTAAATTTCTGGCGCCGTTGCCGGGGAGATCAAGACACGCTGCAAGGGGAGTCTCCACAATCCAATCTCTTTACTTTGTTTTTGTCTTGCTTTATTTTATTTACTTTCTTGTTTGATGCATTATATCAAAACACAAAAAAATTAGTTACTTGCATTTACTTTATCTAGTTTGCTTTATTTACTACTGTTAAAATGAATACCCCTGAAAACACTAAGTTGTGTGACTTCACAACCACAAATAATAATGATTTCTTATGCACACCCATTGCTCCACCTGCTACTACAGCAGAATTCTTTGAAATTAAACCTGCTTTACTGAATCTTGTTATGAGAGAGCAATTTTCTGGTGTTAGTTCTGATGATGCTGCTGCCCATCTCAATAATTTTGTTGAACTATGTGAAATGCAAAAGTATAAGGATGTAGATGGTGATATTATAAAATTGAAATTGTTTCCTTTCTCATTAAGAGGAAGAGCTAAAGATTGGTTGCTATCTCTGCCTAGAAATAGTATTGATTCATGGACTAAATGCAAGGATGCTTTTATTGGTAGATATTATCCCCCTGCTAAAATTATATCTTTGAGGAGTAGCATAATGAATTTTAAACAATTGGATAATGAGCATGTTGCACAAGCTTGGGAAAGAATGAAATCTTTGGTTAAGAATTGCCCAACCCATGGACTGACTACTTGGATGATCATCCAAACCTTTTATGCAGGACTGAACTTTTCTTCGCGGAACCTATTGGATTCAGCTGCTGGAGGTACCTTTATGTCCATCACTCATGGTGAAGCAACAAAGCTTCTTGATAATATGATGATTAATTACTCTGAATGGCACACGGAAAGAGCTCCACAAGGTAAGAAGGTAAATTCTGTCGAAGAAACCACTTCCTTGAATGATAAGATTGATGCTATCATGTCTATGCTTGTGAATGATAGGACTAATGTTGATCCTAATAATTTTCCGTTAGCTTCATTGGTTGCTCAAGAAGAACATGTTGATGTAAACTTCATTAAAAATAATAATTTCAACAACAATGCTTATCGGAACAATTCTAGTAATAACTGTAGGCCATATCCTTATAATAATGGTAACGGTTATGGTAATTCTTATGGGAATTCTTACAACAATAATAGGAACACACCCCCTGGTCTTGAAGCTATGCTTAAAGAATTTATTAGTACACAAGCTGCTTTTAACAAATCTGTTGAGGAAAAGCTCAATAAAATTGATATTCTTGCTTCTAAGGTTGATAGTCTTGCCTCTGATGTTGATCTTTTGAAATTGAAAGTTATGCCTAATAAGGATATTGAAAATAAAATTGTTACTACAGCAAATGCCATCCAAGTTAGAATTAATGAGAATATAAGATTAATGGCTGAATTGCATGCTAGGTGGGAAAGAGAAGAAAATGAAAAACTAGCTAAAGAGAATAATGTAGCTAAAGTTTGGACTATTACCACCACTAGCAATGCTAATGTTCCACATGTTGCTGCACCTCCTACTAATAATGGTGAAAGAATTGGTGTTGGCAATGTTTCTACTTCTAATGCAAAGCCTGCAAAACTAGGAAGCGCTAAAGCTAGAAAGCTACTGTGATAAAACTGCTGAATTTTTTTCCAACATTAGGGATGATGATCCCATTGCTGTAGATCATAATGGTTTAGACTTTGATGATTGCCACATCTCTGAAGTCATAATTTTTTTACAAAAGCTTGCTAAAAGTCCCAATGCTAGTGCTATAAATTTAGCCTTTACAAAACATATTACGAATGCTCTCATAAAAGCTAGAGAAGAGAAACTAGAACGTGAAGCTTCTATTCCTAGAAAGCTAGAGGATGGTTGGGAGCCCATCATTAAGATGAAGGTAAATGACTTTGATTGTAATGATTTATATGATCTTGGTGCAAGTATTTCTGTTATGCCTAAGAAAATTTATGATATGCTTGACTTGCCACCATTGAAGAATTGTTATTTGAATGTTAATCTTGCTGATCATTCTAAAAAGAAACCTTTGGGGAGAGTTGATAATGTTCGCATTACCATTAACAATAACCTTGTCCCCGTTGATTTTGTTGTCTTGGATATTGAATGCAATGCATCTTGTCCCATTATATTGGGAAGACCTTTTCTTCGAACTGTTGGAGCTATCATTGATATGAAGGAAGGTAATATTAAATATCAATTTCCTCTAAAGAAAGGTATGGAACACTTCCCTAGAAAGAGAATGAAGTTACCTTATGATTCTATTATTAGAACAAGTTATGTTGTTGATGCTTCATCTCTTGATAACACTTGATACACACTTTACGCCTAGTGAAGGCGTTAAAGAAAAGCGCTTATGGGAGACAACCCATGTTTTTACTACAGTACCTTTATTTTATATTTGAGTCTTGGAAGTTGTTTACTACTGTAGCAACCTCTCCTTATCTTAGTTTTGTGCATTGTTGTGCCAAGTAAAGTCGTTGATAGTAAGGTTCATACTAAATTTGGATTACTGCGCAGAAACAAATTTCTTTGCTGTCACAAATATGGGCCTAATTATCTGTAGGTAACTCAGAAAATTATGCCAATTTACGTGAGTGATCCTCAGATATGTACGCAACTTTCATTCAATTTGGGCATTTTCATTTGAGCAAGTCTGGTGCCACTTTAAAATTCGTCTTTACGAACTGTTCTGTTTTGACAGATTCTGCCTTTTATTTCGCATTGCCTCTTTTGCTATGTTGGATGAATTTCTTTGATCCATTAATGTCCAGTAGCTTTGTGCAATGTCCAGAAGTGTTAAGAATGATTATGTCACCTCTGAACATGTAAATTTTTATTGTGCACTAACCCTCTAATGAGTTGTTTCGAGTTTGGTGTGGAGGAAGTTTTCAAGGATCAAGAGAGGGAAATGATGCAATATGATCAAGGAGAGTGAAAGCTCTAAGCTTGGGGATGCCCCGGTGGTTCACCCCTGCATATTTTAAGAAGACTCAAGCGTCTAAGCTTGGGGATGCCCAAGGCATCCCCTTCTTCATCGACAACATTATCAGGTTCCTCCCCTGAAACTATATTTTTATTCCATCACATCTTATGTGCTTTGCTTGGAGCGTCGGTTTGTTTTTGTTTTTGTTTTTGTTTGAATAAAATGGATCCTAGCATTCATTGTGTGGGAGAGAGACACGCTCCACTGTTTCATATGGACAAATATGTCCTTAGGCTTTACTCATAGTATTCAT
This sequence comes from Lolium perenne, assembly GCF_019359855.2. NCBI lineage: Eukaryota > Viridiplantae > Streptophyta > Magnoliopsida > Poales > Poaceae > Lolium > Lolium perenne. The sequence goes on along the minus strand of NC_067249.2, from coordinate 32,155,102 downwards.
GGCGAAGGATGAATCTTCTTCGTTAAATTGTTATATGGTTGGAATCGGGAAATGCTACATGTAGTAATTTTAAAATGTCTTGAATAATTTGATACTTGGCAATTGTTGTGCTCATGTTTAAGCTTTTGCATCATATACTTTGCACCCATTAATGAAGAAATACATAGAGCTTGCTAAAATTTGGTTTGCATATTTGGTCTCTCTAAAGTCTAGATAATTTCTAGTATTGAGTTTTAAACAACAAGGAAGACGGTGTAGAGTCTTATAATGTTTACAATATGTCTTTTATGTGAGTTTTGCTGCACCGGTTCATCCTTGTGTTTGTTTCAAATAACCTTGCTAGCCTAAACCTTGTATCGAGAGGGAATACTTCTCATGCATCCAAAATCCTTGAGCCAACCACTATGCCATTTGTGTCCACCATACCTACCTACTACATGGTATTTCTCCGCCATTCCAAAGTAAATTGCTTGAGTGCTACCTTTAAATTTCCATCATTCGCCTTTGCAATATATAGCTCATGGGACAAAATAGCCTTAAAAACTATTGTGATATTGAATATGTACTTATGCACTTTATCTCTTATTAAGTTGCTTGTTGTGCGATAACCATGCTCCTGGGGACGCCATCAACTCTTTGTTGAATATCATGTGATTTGCTATGCATGTCCGTCTTGTCTGAAGTAAGGGCGGTTTTCACAATCAAATGGTTTGAGTATGCATACTGTTAGAGAAGAACATTGGGCCGCTAACTAAAGCCATGAATCATGGTGGAAGTTTCAGTTTGGACATAAAACCTCAATCTCTTATGAGAATATTATCTGTTGTTGAATGCTTAAGCATTAAAAGAGGAGTCCATTATCTGTTGTCTATGTTGTCCCGGTATGGGTGTCTAAGTTGAAGAATGATCAAAAGGGAGAAATCCAAATGCGAACTTTCTCCTTAGACCCTTGTACAGGCGGCATAGAGGTACCCCTTTGTGACACTTGGTTGAAACATATGTTATGCAATGATAATCCGTGTTAACCCAAGCTAATTAGGACAAGGTGCGGGCACTACTAGTATACTATGCATGAGGCTTGCAACTTGTAAGATATAATTAACATGATACATATGCTTTATTACTACCGTTGACAAAATTGTTTCATGTTTTCAAAACCAAAGCTCTAGCACAAATATAGCAATCGATGCTTTCCTCTTTGAAGGACCTTTCTTTTACTTTTATGTTGAGTCAGTTCACCTATTTCTCTCCACCTCAAGAAGCAAACACTTGTGTGAACTGTGCATTGATTCCTACATACTTGCATATTGCACTTGTTATATTACTTTACATTGACACTATCCATGAGATATACATGTTATAAGTTGAAAGCAACCGCTGAAACTTAATCTTCCATTGTGTTGCTTCAATACCTTTACTTTGATTTATTGCTTTATGAGTTAACTCTTATGCAAGACTTATTGATGCTTGTCTTGAAGTACCATTCATGAAAAGTCTTTGCTTTATGATTTAGTTGTTTACTCATGACATTACCATTGTTTTGATCGCTGCATTCATTACATATGCTTACAATAGTATGATCAAGGTTATGATGTCATGTCACTCCAGAAATTATCTTTGTTATCGTTTACCTGCTCGGGACGAGCAGGAACTAAGCTTGGGGATGCTGATACGTCTCCGACGTATCGATAATGTCTTATGTTCCATGCCACATTATTGATGATATCTACATGTTTTATGCATACTTTATGTCATATTTATGCATTTTCCGGCACTAACCTATTAACGAGATGCCGAAGAGCCGATTCTTTGTTTTCTGCTGTTTTTGGTTTCAGAAATCCTACAAAGGAAATATTCTCGGAATTGGACGAAATCAACGCCCAGGGGCCTATTTTTACACGAAGCTTCCAGAAGACCGGAGGGGAGACGAAGTGGGGCCACGAGGCACCGCCACAACAGGGCGGCGCGGCCCAGGCCTTGGCCGCGCGGCCCTGTTGTGTGGGCCCCTCGCGTCGCCTCCTGACCTGCCCTTCCGCCTACTTAAAGCCTCCGTCGCGAAACCCCCAGTACCGAGAGCCACGATACGGAAAACCTTACTGAGACGCCGCCGCCGCCAATCCCATCTTGGGGGATTCAGGAGATCGCCTCCGGCACCCTGCCGGAGAGGGGAATCATCTCCCGGAGGACTCTTCACCGCCATGGTCGCCTCCGGAGTGATGAGTGAGTAGTTCACCCCTGGACTATGGGTCCATAGCAGTAGCTAGATGGTCGTCTTCTCCTTATGTGCTTCATTGTTGGATCTTGTGAGCTGCCTAACATGATCAAGATCATCTATCTGTAATGCTATATGTTGTGTTTGTCGGGATCCGATGGATAGAGAATACTATGTTATGTTGATTATCAATCTATTACCTATGTGTTGTTTATGATCTTGCATGCTCTCCGTTATTAGTAGAGGCTCTGGCCAAGTTTTTGCTCTTAACAAAGACAGCAGTAGTGATTATAGTAAATAACATGATTAAAATACTGTAGGCACAAGGATGGATGAACGGGCGCTGCATGGATAAGAGAACTCATGTAACAATCAAGGTAGGGCATTTGCAGATAGTAATAAAACAGTATCCAAGTACTAAACAACCATAGACATGTGTTCCATATATAGTCGTACGTGCTCGCAATGATAAACTTGCACAACATCTTTTGTCCTACCAGCCGGTGGCAGACGGGCCTCTAGGGAATCTACTAGTAATTAAGGTACTCCTTTTAATAGAGCACCGGAGCAAAGCATTAACACTCCGTCAACACATGTGATCCTCATATCACCGCCTTCGCCTCCGGTTGTCCCAATTTCTGTCACTTTGGGGCCTCGGGTTCCGGACAGCAATATGTGTATACAACTTGCAGGTAAGATCATAAAGCAATGAATATCATCATGAATTGATAACATGTTCAGATCTGAGATCATGGCACTCGGGCCCTAGTGACAAGCATTAAGCATAACAAGTTGCAACAATATCATAAAAGTACCAACAACGGATACTAGGCACTATGCCCCAACAATCTTATGACTATTACATGATCAATCTCATCCAATCCCTACCATCCCCTTCAGCCTACAGCGGGGAAATTACTCACACATGGATGGCGGAAGCACGGATGGTCGATGGAGAGGCGTCGGTGGTGATGATGGCGATGATCTTCTCCAATTCCCCGTCCCGGCAGGGTGCCAGAACGGAGTTTCTGGTCCCGAGACGGAGTTTCGCGATGGTGGCGGAGTTCTGGATGTCTTCTGGCAATTTCGTCTAACCCCCCGTGCGTTTTTAGGTCGAAACCCTTAAGTAGTCGAAAGAGGGGCGTTGGAGGCTGGCCAAGGCTGATGACGCGTAAAGCACACGCTCGTTGGGAACCCCAAGTGGAAGGTGTGATGCGTACAACAGCAAGTTTCCCTCAGTAAGAAACCAAGGTTTATCGAACCAATAGGAGTCAAGAAGCACATCGAAGGTTGATGGCGGCGGGATGTAGTGCGGCGCAACACCAGGGATTTCGGCGCCAACGTGGAACCTGCACAACACAACCAAAGTACTTTGCCCCAACGAAACAGTGAGGTTGTCAATCTCACCGGCTTGCTGTAACAAAGGATTAGATGTATAGTGTGGATGATGATTGTTTGCAGAAAACAGTAGAACAACTATTGCAGTAGATTGTATTCAATGTAAAAGAATGGACCGGGGTCCACAATTCACTAGAGGTGTCTTTCCCATAAGATAAATAGCATGTTGGGTGAACAAATTACAGTCGGGCAATTGACAAATAGAGAGGGCATGACAATGCACATACATGATATGATAAGTATAGTGAGATTTAATTGGGCATTACGACAAAGTACATAGACCGCTATCCAGCATGCATCTATGCCTAAAAAGTCCACCTTCAGGTTATCATCCGAACCCCTTCCAGTATTAAGTTGCAAACAACAGACAATTGCATTAAGTATGGTGCGTAATGTAATCAATAACTACATCCTCGGACATAGCATCAATGTTTTATCCCTAGTGGCAACAACACATCCACAACCTTAGAACTTTCATCATCGTCCCGCATTTAATGGAGGCATGAACCCACTATCGAGCATAAATACTCCCTCTTGGAGTTAAGAGCAAAAACTTGGCCAGAGCCTCTACTAATAACGGAGAGCATGCAAGATCATAAACAACACATAGGTAATAGATTGATAATCAACATAACATAGTATTCTCTATCCATCGGATCCCGACAAACACAACATATAGCATTACAGATAGATGATCTTGATCATGTTAGGCAGCTCACAAGATCCAACAATGAAGCACATAAGGAGAAGACGACCATCTAGCTACTGCTATGGACCCATAGTCCAGGGGTGAACTACTCACTCATCACTCCGGAGGCGACCATGGCGGTGAAGAGTCCTCCGGGAGATGATTCCCCTCTCCGGCAGGGTGCCGGAGGCGATCTCCTGAATCCCCCGAGATGGGATTGGCGGCGGCGGCATCTCAGTAAGGTTTTCCGTATCGTGGCTCTCGGTACTGGGGGTTTCGCGACGGAGGCTTTAAGTAGGCGGAAGGGCAGGTCAGGAGGCGACGCGAGGGGCCCACACAACAGGGCCACGCGGCCAAGGCCTGGGCCGCGCCACCCTGTTGTGGCGGTGCCTCGTGGCCCCACTTCGTCTCCCCTCCGGTCTTCTGGAAGCTTCGTGTAAAAATAGGCCCCTGGGCGTTGATTTCGTCCAATTCCGAGAATATTTCCTTTGTAGGATTTCTGAAACCAACAACAGCAGAAAACAGCAACTGGCTCTTCGGCATCTTGTTAATAGGTTAGTGCCGGAAAATGCATAAATATGACATAAAGTATGCATAAAACATGTAGATATCATCAATAATGTGGCATGGAACATAAGAAATTATCGATACGTCGGAGACGTATCAGCATCCCCAAGCTTAGTTCCTGCTCGCCCCGAGCAGGTAAACGATAACAAAGATAATTTCTGGAGTGACATGCCATCATAACCTTGATCATACTATTGTAAGCATATGTAATGAATGCAGCGATCAAAACAATGGTAATGACATGAGTAAACAAATGAATCATAAAGCAAAGACTTTTCATGAATAGTACTTCAAGAGAAGCATCAATAAGTCTTGCATAAGAGTTAACTCATAAAGCAATAAATCAAAGTAAAGGTATTGAAGCAACACAAAGGAAGATTAAGTTTCAGCGGTTGCTTTCAACTTATAACATGTATATCTCATGGATATTGTCAATGTAAAGTAATATAACAGGTGCAATATGCAAGTATGTAGGAATCAATGCACAGTTCACACAAGTGTTTGCTTCTTGAGATGGAGAGAAATAGGTGAACTGACTCAACATAAAAGTAAAAGAAAGGTCCTTCAAAGAGGAAAGCATCGATTGCTATATTTGTGCTAGAGCTTTTATTTTGAAAACATGAAACAATTTTGTCAACGGTAGTAATAAAGCATATGTATCATGTAAATTATATCTTACAAGTTGCAAGCCTCATGCATAGTATACTAGTAGTGCCCGCACCTTGTCCTAATTAGCTTGGGTTAACACGGATTATCATTGCATAACATATGTTTCAACCAAGTGTCACAAAGGGGTACCTCTATGCCGCCTGTACAAGGGTCTAAGGAGAAAGTTCGCATTTGGATTTCTCGCTTTTGATCATTCTTCAACTTAGACACCCATACCGGGACAACATAGACAACAGATAATGGACTCCTCTTTTAATGCTTAAGCATTCAACAACAGATAATATTCTCATAAGAGATTGAGGTTTTATGTCCAAACTGAAACTTCCACCATGATTCATGGCTTTAGTTAGCGGCCCAATGTTCTTCTCTAACATTATGCATACTCAAACCATTTGATTGTGAAAACCGCCCTTACTTCAGACAAGACGAACATGCATAGCAACTCACATGATATTCAACAAAGAGTTGATGGCGTCCCCAGGAGCACGGTTATCGCACAACAAGCAACTTAATAAGAGATAAAGTGCATAAGTACATATTCAATACCACAATAGTTTTTAAGGCTATTTTGTCCCATGAGCTATATATTGCAAAGGCGAATGATGGAAATTTAAAGGTAGCACTCAAGCAATTTACTTTGGAATGGCGGAGAAATACCATGTAGTAGGTAGGTATGGTGGACACAAATGGCATAGTGGTTGGCTCAAGGATTTTGGATGCATGAGAAGTATTCCCTCTCGATACAAGGTTTAGGCTAGCAAGGTTATTTGAAACAAACACAAGGATAAACCGGTGCAACAAAACTCACATAAAAGACATATTGTAAACATCATAAGACTCTACACCGTCTTCCTTGTTGTTCAAAACTCAATACTAGAAATTATCTAGACTTTAGAGAGACCAAATACGCAAACCAAATTTTAGCAAGCTCTATGTATTTCTTCATTAATGGGTGCAAAGTATATGATGCAAGAGCTTAAACATGAGCACAACAATTGCCAAGTATCAAATTATTTAAGACATTTTAGAATTACTACATGTAGCATTTCCCGATTCCAACCATATAACAATTTAACGAAGAAGATTCATCCTTCGCCATGAATAATATGAGTAAAGCCTAAGGACATATTTGTCCATATGCAACAGCGGAGCGTGTCTCTCTCCCACACAATGAATGCTAGGATCCATTTTATTCAAACAAAAACAAAAACAAAACAAAAACAAACCGACGCTCCAAGCAAAGCACATAAGATGTGATGGAATAAAAATATAGTTTCAGGGGAGGAACCTGATAATGTTGTCGATGAAGAAGGGGATGCCTTGGGCATCCCCAAGCTTAGACGCTTGAGTCTTCTTAAAATATGCAGGGGTGAACCACCGGGGCATCCCCAAGCTTAGAGCTTTTACTCTCCTTGATCATATTGCATCATTTCCCTCTCTTGATCCTTGAAAACTTCCTCCACACCAAACTCGAAACACCTCATTAGAGGGTTAGTGCACAATAAAAATTTACATGTTCAGAGGTGACATAATCATTCTTAACACTTATGGACATTGCACAAAGCTACTGGACATTAATGGATCAAAGAAAGTCATCCAACATAGCAAAAGAGGCAATGCGAAATAAAAGGCAGAATCTGTCAAAACAGAACAGTTCGTAAAGACGAATTTTAAAGTGGCACCAGACTTGCTCAAATGAAAATGCCCAAATTGAATGAAAGTTGCGTACATATCTGAGGATCACTCACATAAATTGGAATAATTTTCTGAGTTACCTACAGAGAATTAGGCCCAGATTCGTGACAGCAAAGAAATCTGTTTCTGCGCAGTAATCCAAATTTAGTATGAACCTTACTATCAATGACTTTACTTGGCACAACAATGCACAAAACTAAGATAAGGAGAGGTTGCTACATTAGTAAACAACTTCCAAGACTCAAATATAAAATAAAGGTACTGTAGTAAAAACATGGGTTGTCTCCCATAAGCGCTTTTCTTTAACGCCTTTCAGCTAGGCGCAGAAAGTGTGTATCAAGTGTTATCAAGAGATGAAGCATCAACAACATAACTTGTTCTAATAATAGAATCATAAGGTAACTTCATTCTCTTTCTAGGGAAGTGTTCCATACCTTTCTTTAGAGGAAATTGATATTTAATATTACCTTCCTTCATATCAATGATAGCTCCAACAGTTCGAAGAAAAGGTCTTCCCAATATAATGGGACAAGATGTATTGCATTCAATATCCAAGACAACAAAATCAACGGGGACAAGGTTATTGTTAACGGTAATGCGAACATTATCAACTCTCCCCAAAGGTTTCTTTTTAGAATGATCAGCAAGATTAACATCCAAATAACAATTCTTCAATGGTGGCAAGTCAAGCATATCATAAATTTTCTTAGGCATAACATAAATACTTGCACCAAGATCACATAAAGCATTACAATCAAAGTCATTTCTCTTCATCTTAATGATGGGCTCCCAACCATCCTCTAGCTTTCTAGGAATAGAAGCTTCACATTCTAGTTTCTCTTCTCTAGCTTTTATGAGAGCATTCGTAATATGTTTTGTAAAGGCTAAATTTATAGCACTAGCATTGGGACTTTTAGCAAGCTTTTGTAAAAAAAATATGACTTCAGAGATGTGGCAATCATCAAAGTCTAAACCATTATGATCTACAGCAATGGGATCATCATCCCCAATGTTGGAAAAAATTTCAGCAGTTTTATCACAGGCGATTTAATAGCTTTAGCAGTTTCCGGCAGTTTTGCAGGCTTTGCATTAGAAGTAGAAACATTACCAACACCAATTCTTTCACCATTATTAGTAGGAGGTGCAGCAACATGTGGAACATTATCATTGCTAGTGGTGGTAATAGTCCAAACTTTAGCTACATTATTCTCTTTAGCTAGTTTTTCATTTTCTTCTCTTTCCCACCTAGCATGCAATTCAGCCATTAATCTTATATTCTCATTAATTCTAACTTGGATGGCATTTGCTGTAGTAACAATTTTATTTTCAATATCCTTATTAGGCATAACTTTCAATTTCAAAAGATCAACATCAGAGGCAAGACTATCAACCTTAGAAGCAAGAATATCAATTTTATTGAGCTTTTCCTCAACAGATTTGTTAAAAGCAGTTTGTGTACTAATAAATTCTTTAAGCATAGCTTCAAGACCAGGGGTGTGTTCCTATTATTGTTGTAAGAATTCCCATAAGAATTACCATAACCGTTACCATTATTATAAGGATATGGCCTATAGTTATTACTAGAATTGTTCCGATAAGCATTGTTGTTGAAATTATTATTTTTAATGAAGTTTACATCAACATGTTCTTCTTGAGCAACCAATGAAGCTAACGGAACATTATTAGGATCAACATTAGTCCTATCATTCACAAGCATAGACGTGATAGCATCAATCTTATCATTCAAGGAAGAGGTTTCTTCGACAGAATTTACCTTCTTACCTTGTGGAGCTCTTTCCGTGTGCCATTCAGAGTAATTAATCATCATATTATCAAGAAGCTTTGTTGCTTCACCATGAGTGATGGACATAAAGGTACCTCCAGCAGCTGAATCCAATAGGTTCCGCGAAGAAAAGTTCGATCTGCATAAAAGGTTTGGATGATCATCCAAGTAGTCGATCCCATGGGTTGGGCAATTCTTAACCAAAGATTTCATTCTTTCCCAAGCTTGTGCAACATGCTCATTATCCAATTGTTTAAAATTCATTATGCTACTCCTCAAAGATATAATTTTAGCAGGGGGATAATATCTACCAATCAAAGCATCCTTGCATTTAGTCCATGAATCAATACTATTTCTAGGCAGAGATAACAACCAATCTTTAGCTCTTCCTCTTAATGAGAAAGGAAACAATTTCAATTTTATAATATCACCATCTACATCCTTATACTTTTGCATTTCACATAGTTCAACAAAATTATTGAGATGGGCAGCAGCATCATCAGAACTAACACCAGAAAATTGCTCTCTCATAACAAGATTCAGTAAAGCAGGTTTAATTTCAAAGAATTCTGCTGTAGTAGCAGGTGGAGCAATGGGTGTGCATAAGAAATCATTATTATTTGTGGTTGTGAAGTCACACAACTTAGTGTTTTCAGGGGTATTCATTTTAACAGTAGTAAATAAAGCAAACTAGATAAAGTAAATGCAAGTAACTAATTTTTTTGTGTTTTGATATAATGCATCAAACAAGAAAGTAAATGAAATAAAGCAAGACAAAAACAAAGTAAAGAGATTGGATTGTGGAGACTCCCCTTGCAGCGTGTCTTGATCTCCCCGGCAACGGCGCCAGAAATTTAGCTTGATGACGCGTAAAGCACACGCTCGTTGGGAACCCCAAGTGGAAGGTGTGATGCGTACAACAGCAAGTTTCCCTCAGTAAGAAACCAAGGTTTATCGAACCAGTAGGAGTCAAGAAGCACGTCGAAGGTTGATGGCGGCGGGATGTAGTGCGGCGCAACACCAGGGATTCCGACGCCAACGTGGAACCTACACAACACAACCAAAGTACTTTGCCCCAACGAAACAATGAGGTTGTCAATCTCACCGGCTTGCTGTAACAAAGGATTAGATGTATAGTGTGGATGATGATTGTTTGCAGAAAACAGTAGAACAAGTATTGCAGTAGATTGTATTCAATGTAAAAGAATGGACCGGGGTCCACAATTCATTAGAGGTGTCTTTCCCATAAGATAAATAGCATGTTGGGTGAACAAATTACAGTCGGGCAATTGACAAATAGAGAGGGCATGACAATGCACATACATGATATGATAAGTATAGTGAGATTTAATTGGGCATTACGACAAAGTACATAGACCGCTATCCAGCATGCATCTATGCCTAAAAAGTCCACCTTCAGGTTATCATCCGAACCCCTTCCAGTATTAAGTTGCAAACAACAGACAATTGCATTAAGTATGGTGCGTAATGTAATCAATAAATACATCCTCGGACATAGCATCAATGTTTTATCCCTAGTGGTAACAGCACATCCACAACCTTAGAACTTTCTCGTCACCGTCCTGCATTTAATGGAGGCATGAACCCACTATCGAGCATAAATACTCCCTCTTGGAGTTAAGAGCAAAAACTTGGCCAGAGCCTCTACTAATAACGGAGAGCATGCAAGATCATAAACAACACATAGGTAATAGATTGATAATCAACATAACATAGTATTCTCTATCCATCGGATCCCGACAAACACAACATATAGCATTACAGATAGATGATCTTGATCATGTTAGGCAGCTCACAAGATCCAACAATGAAGCACATAAGGAGAAGACGACCATCTAGCTACTGCTATGGACCCATAGTCCAGGGGTGAACTACTCACTCATCACTCCGGAGGCGACCATGGCGGTGAAGAGTCCTCCGGGAGATGATTCCCCTCCCCGGCAGGGTGCCGGAGGCGATCTCCTGAATCCCCCGAGATGGGATTGGCGGCGGCGGCGTCTCAGTAAGGTTTTCCGTATCGTGGCTCTCGGTACTGGGGGTTTCGCGACGGAGGCTTTAAGTAGGCGGAAGGGCAGGTCAGGAGGCTACGCGAGGGGCCCACACAACAGGGCGGCGCGGCCAAGGCCCCACTTCGTCTCCCCTCAGGTCTTCGGGAAGCTTCGTGTAAAAATAGGCCCCTGGGCGTTGATTTCGTCCAATTCCGAGAATATTTCCTTTGTAGGATTTCTGAAACCAAAAACAGCAGAAAACAGCAACTGGCTCTTCGGCATCTTGTTAATAGGTTAGTGCCGGAAAATGCATAAATATGACATAAAGTATGCATAAAACATGTAGATATCATCAATAATGTGGCATGGAACATAAGAAATTATCGATACGTCGGAGACGTATCAAAGGCGCCGCCACCATAGGCCGGCGCGGCCCAGGGGCCCACCGCGCCGCCTTGTGGGGTGGGCGCCTCGTGGCCCCCCCTCCTTCTGGTCTTCTGGCTCCGTCCATCTTTTGTGAAAATAGGCCCATTGGAATTAATCCCAGGGATTTTCCTGAAAGTTGAGTTTCTGCACAAAAACAAGACACCAGGGCAATTCTGCTGAAAACAGCGTTAGTCCGTGTTAGTTGTATCCAAAATACACAAATTAGAGGCAAAACAATAGCAAAAGTATTCGGGAAAGTAGATACGTTTTGGACGTATCATTGATGCAGTGTGTTTGTGAAATGGTTGAGGGGTTCTCAAGGAGTGTAGGTTTCACCACTAGTATTGTTATTACTTATGATTCGAATGAACTATATCTGACGGCGACGACGCTGACCTCTAGCTCGGCGATGGAGAAAGAGAAGGATCGAATTGCTTTTTAACATCTTTTAGTGAGGTCTTTTCTGCAACTACTGGGGACCTATATGTTTTTTTCTTATCTCATGGGGTCCTTTGTATTAACTTGTACATCCACTGTTTGGAATTAATGAGATGCTTCTTGGCTCTTCGAGGCGCTCCTTGTTCACAAAAAAAACTATATCTTTGTTATGCTATGTGTGGGGAGAGCTGCATAATAAGATATTCCCAGAAAGCCATCGTTCATCGCATATCTAAATAACCACAACAACTAGTCTTTCGCAAGGCACATATTGATCATTGATATTAAGGGTTTTACCCCATGGTTATCGATATGAGCTTAGTGAGTCCCTCCTTATCCCCCACTTCATTTCTTTCTTCCCTAAAGACTTCACTCTCACTATCCTCCAAATGTTGCTGCAAAGGATTATTAGGAGCAAGAGCAATAGACGCACATTGTTCAACTCTAAAATCATTATTAGGCAATTCAGCTTTATAAGGAGTTTTGGCAAATTTAGAGAAATTAAACTCATAAGATTCACCAGCAAATTTAGTCACAATTTTTTCCTTCTTGCAATCTATAACAGCTCCACAAGTATTTAGGAAAGGTCTACCAAAAATAATAGGACAAGACTTACTAGCAGCAGAACCAAGTACCAAAAAGTCAGCAGGATATTTAATCTTACCACATAGAACTTCCACATCTCGAACAATACCAATAGGAGAGATAGTTTCTCTATTGGCTAGCCGAATAACCACATCAATATCTTCAAGTTCACAAGAACCAAATTCATGCATGATCTCCGTATAAAGCTCATAAGGAATGGCACTAATACTTGCACCAATGTCGCATAAACCATAATAACAATGATCACCAATTCTAACAGAGAGCATAGGAACACAGGCTTTCCTAGACTTATTAGGATGCGAAACAATATTAGAAGCATCTTCGTAGAAAATAATATGACCATCTTCTACATTTTCAGTCACAAGATCCTTAACTATTGCAATAGCAGGTTCAACCTTTATTTGTTCTTCAGGATCTATAGGTTTCTTTGCACTTTTATTAACCACACTAGTTATAACAGAGTATTCCTTCATTTTAGCAGGGAAAGTAGTTTTTTCAATATAAGCTTCAGGAAGAATATGATCAACAGTTTCAATTATAGCACATTTATTTATAGATGAATCAGTTTTATCTTTGTATGGTTCATGATACTTAGCAAAATTCTTCCTAGGCAATTCAAAGTGAGAGGCAAAAGCTTTATAAAAGTTTGCAACGAATTGAGAATCAAGACCATAAGTAGCACTCATATTACGAAATTTATCAGTGTCCATAAAAACTTCAATGCATTTATAATCATAGTTTATAACTGACTCTCTATCTTTGTCGTTCTCCCATCCTTCAGTATTCTCCTGGATCCGATCAAGAAGGTCCCTTTTAAACTCTTCTTTGTTGCGTGTAAATGATCCAGAACAAGAAGTATCCAGCAAAGTCTTATCTTGAAAAGACAGTCTTGCATAGAAATTATCAATAATAATATTACCAGGAAGCTCGTGAATGGGGCATTTGAGCATTAAAGACTTCAATATCCCCCATGCCTGGGCAATACTCTCTCCATCATGAGGCCAGAAATTATATATGCGGTTCCGGTCTTTGTGAATTTCACTTGGAGGATAGAATTTAGAATAAAATAGAGGCACAATATCCTTCCAATCAAGAGAATCACCATTCTTCAACAATTTATACCAATGCGCCGCTTTACCAGACAGCGATATAGAGAATAGTTTCTTCCTAACTTCATCCATAGCAATACCTGCACATTTGAATAACCCACATAATTCCTGTAAAAACAGTAAATGATCACCAGGATGGACAGTTCCATCCCCTTCATAGCGGTTATCCACAACACGTTCTATAATTTTCATAGGTATTTTGTATGGAACCTCTTTCTCACCTGGCGCCTCATCCACTACCTTTGCAGTAGTAGTAGATTTTCCAAATAGGAATTCAAGAGAAGATCTCTCCATAATGAATTATAGCAGCAGGCAGAAATAAAATCAGCACGTACAGTAAAGGTTTCCCTTGCCAATTCCACTTACCAATAGCGCTTCACTCCCCGGCAACGGCGCCAGAAAATAGTCTTGATGACCCACAAGTATAGGGGGTGTATCGTAGTATTTTCGATAAATAAGAGTGCCGAACCCAACGAGGAGCATAAGGTGTTGACAAGCAGTTTCGATGAAGGATTCACTGTAAATGCTCACAGACAAGTATTCAGGGGGTTTTGATATAGCAGATGAATAAAGTACAAGTAAGTAAAATGCGAGAGTAATAATTGCAGCAAGTGGCCCAATCCTTTTTAGCACAAAGGACAAGCCGGTTTGTTTACTTATAATGACCAAACGTTCTTGAGAACACACGGGAATTTAGTCTAGTGCTTTCGCTTCATATAGCTGATTAATCTTCATTGTTTTGATAAGTGTTGTGTGGGTGAACCTATGCTAATGCACCGCCCTTCCTAGGACTAATACATACTTGTGATTATACCCCTTGCAAGCATCCGCAAATACAAGAAAGTAATTAAGATAAATCTAACCACAGCCTTAAACTCTGAGATCCTGCTATCCCTCCTGCATCGATATACCAACGGGGGTTTAGGTTTCTGTCACTCCGGCAACCCCGCAATTAGCAAATGAATACAAGATGTATTCCCCTAGGCCCATAAAGGTGAAGTATCATGTAGTCAATGTTCACATGACACCACTAGAAGAATAACACCACAACTTAAATATCATAACATTGAATATCAATCAACATAGTTCACTACTAACATTTAGACTTCACCCATGTCCTCAAGAACTAAACGAACTACTCACGAGACATCATATGGAACATGATCAGAGGTGATATGATGATGAATAACAATCTGAACACAAACCTTGGTTCAATGGTTTCACTCAATAGCATCAATAACAAGTAGAAATCAATACCGGGAGAGTTTCCCCTATCAAACAATCAAGATCCAACCCTAATTGTTACAGCGGTGACGAGGTGCAGCGGTGGAGATGGTGGTGATGATGATGGAGATGATGGTGATGATGATGGAGATGATGTCCAACTCGATGACGGTGACGATGGCGTCGATTTCCCCCTCCGGGAGGGAATTTCCCCGGCGGATTTCAGCCTGCTGGAGAGCTCTTTTCTCTCTGGTGTTTTCCGCCCCGCAGAGGCGGCTGTGTCTCTTCGCGACTATCCCCCTGAGCTTAGGTTTTCGGGACGAAGAAGTACGCGAAGGAGAGGAGGCCAGAGGGGGCTGTGGGCCCCCACCCCACAAGGCGGCGCGGCCAGGCATGGGCCCGCGCCGGCCTATGGGGGGGCCCATGGCGGCCCTCCTCGGCTCCTCCTTCTGGCTGTCTCCGTCTTCTGAAAAATAAGATTTTCCGTATAATTTCCGTCAATTGCTGATCTTCCGAAATATTGCATTCTGACGGTGCTTTTTCCAGCAGAATCCTGACTCCGGTGCGCGATTCTCCAATAATCATGAAACATGCAAAATAGATGAAATAACATAAGTATCATCTCTAAATAGGAAATATATCAATGAATAACAGTAAATTATGATATAAAATAGTGATGCAAAATGGACGTATCAACTCCCCCCAAGCTTAGACTTCGCTTGTCCCCAAGCGAAACTGAACTCAGTAAACAAGACCACATGTTTATGGAGTGAAGAGTCAATAAATAAAATACGGACAAGAAGCATCATATTAATTTACACAAGACATTCTAGTGAACAACTTCCCATATGATTCAACTTGAAACAAGTAAAAGGAAATCACAAATAAAGGTGCATAGGAAATCATAATTGGTGATGGCAAACTTCGTTCTTGGTCAGAGAACATTTAACAGATTGTACTTATTTATCGAGCAGCGCTCTTATATTAAAGCTTATAGCAAAACTTGCATACTCAATCATAATAATCTCCTCATAATCATCGATAATCTTCAAAGCTATATTCATTCAGATAAAACTTGTACTAAACAAGGAAGAATAAAAGGCATGATTAAGTAGATCACAATATAGATGGTTGGATCACAACAACTCAATTGCTCGCTTAAGATGGAGGGAAATATGTTTACTGACTCAACATAAAGTAAAAGAAAGGCCCTTCGCAGAGGGAAGCAGGGATTAAATCATGTGCTAGAGCTTTTCAAGTTTTGAAATCATATAGAGAGCATAAAAGTAAAGTTTTGAGAGGTGTTTGTTGTTGTCAACGAATGGTAGTGGGCACTCTAACCCCCTTGCCAAACAGACTTCCAAAGAGCGGCTCCCATGAAGGACGTTATCTCTACCAGCAAGGTAGATCATCCCTCTTCTCTTTTGTTTACACATGTACTTTAGTTTATTTAAGAATGACACTCCTCCCAACCTTTGCTTTCTCAAGCCATGGCTAACCGAATCCTCGGGTGCCTTCCAACATTTCACATACCATGGAGGAGTGTCTATTGCAAAATTAAGTTGCTTACTGATGAATCAGAGCAAAACATGTGAAGAGGATTATTAATGAGAGTTAATTAATTGGGGCTGGGAACCCCGTTGCCAGCTCTTTTTGCAAAATTATAGGATAAGTGGATGAAGCCACTAGTCCATTAGTGAAAGCTGCCCAACAAGATTGAAAGATAAAACACCACATACTTCCTCATGAGCTATAAAACATTGACACAAATAAGGGATGATAACTTTTGAATTGTTTAAAGGTAGCACATGAAGTATTTACTTGGAATGGCGCAAAATACCACATAATAGGCAGTTATGGTGGACACTGATGGCATAGGTTTGGTCTAAGGGTTTGGATGCACGAGAAGCATTCCCTCTCAGTACAGGTTTTTGGCTAGCAAGGTTGATTAGCAAGCATAAGAGTTGAGGGAAACAAACAAACATACATGTGATAGAAACAATCATGCATCTTCCTTGTAAGCACAAACAATTTTAACTTCAGAATACTAAGCTCATAGTTAACAAGAAAGAAAGATAATGAAACAACATATCTACATGTATTTCTTCTTCTCTACTTAAACTCAAAGTGTTGTTGCTATTGACCAATGCTAAGTTTTCCAAAACCAAATAGATTTACTCAATGCTCCCAAAGTGATACCAATACTTAACAACAAGATCAATCATATAATAGAGATTGCAAACTAAAATAAGATGTGCAATATGTAAATGATAAGCCTTCTCATTAATATTCCATAACGATAACTCACACCAAGGGATACTGATAACCCACAAGTATAGGGGATCGCGATAGTCTTCGAGGGAAGTATAACCCAAATTTATTGATTCGACACAAGGGGAGGTAAAGAATACTTATAAGCCTTAACAACTGAGTTGTCAATTCAGCTGCACCTGGAAAAGCACTAGCAACAGGGGTGATGTGAAAGTAACAGTAATATGAGAGCAAAGAGTAACAAGAATACAAAGAAGAAAGAATAGCAATATGAGAGCGATGGCACGAGAAGATAGTTGATACTACTTCCAATGACATGTAGAACAGGTATATTATGATGAGAGATGGACCGGGGTTCCCAGCGATCTACACTAGTGGTAACTCTCCAATAAGTGACAAGTGTTGGGTGAACAAATTACAGTTGGGCAATTGATAGGAATCAAAGCATTAAGAAAGAACATCAAGATTATTAATTATGTAGGCATGTTTTCCGTATATAGTCGTACGTGCTCGCAATGAGAAACTTGCACAACATCTTTTGTCCTACCAGTAGGTGGCAAGGGCCTCAAGGGAAACTACTGGATATTAAGGTACTCCTTTTAATAGAGCACCGAGCAAAGCATTAACACACCGTGAAAACATGTGATCCTCACATCACTACCATCCCCTCCGGTTGTCCCGATTTGTCACTTCGGGGCCATTGGTTCAGACAGTGACATGTGCATACAACTTGTAGATACAATCTAAGCAACAATATAGAGCTTAAATCTAAGATCATGGCACTCGGGCCCTAGTGACAAGCATTAAGCATAACAAGATTGCAGCAACAATAACTTCACAAACTTTATAGATAGACTAATCATAATGTATCATCTATCGGATCCCAACAAACACAACACCGATTACATCAGATGAATCTCAATCATGTAAGGCAGCTCATGAGACCATTGTATTGAAGTACATGGAGGAGAGTATACCGACATAGCTACTGCTAGAACCCGTAGTCCATGGGGGAACTACTCACGGAGCATGGCGGAGGCGGTGGCGTTGATGGAGATGGCTTCCGGGGGCACTTCCCCGTCCCGGCAGGGTGCCGGGACAGAGTTCTGTCCCCCGAATTGGAGTTTCGCGATGGCGGCGGCGCCCCTGGAGTCTTTCTGGAGTTTCATCAATTGGTACGGTGTTTTTAGGTCGAAAGGAATTTTATAGGCGAAGAGGCGGCGCAGGGGGGCACCTGGGGGCTCCACACCATAGGGTGGCGTGGGCCCAGGCCAGGCCGCGCCGCCCTATGGTCTGGTGGCCCTCTGGCCCCTCTCCGACTCTTCTTCGGTGTTCTGGAGCCTTCCGGGAAAAATAGGAGGTTTGGCGTTGATTTCGTCCAATTCCGAGAATATTGCCCGAACAGCCTTTCTGGAACCAAAAACAGCAGAAAACAGGAACTGGCACTGTGGCATCTTGTTAATAGGTTAGTTCCGGAAAACGCATGAAATCATCATAAAGTGCAAGCAAAACATGTAAGTATTGTCATAAAACAAGCATGGAACAACAGAAATTATGGATACGTCGGGGACGTATCAGCATCCCCAAGCTTAGTTCCTGCTCGTCCCGAGCAGGTAAACGATAAAAAGAATAATTTCTGTAGTGACATGCTACTTACATAACCTTGATCATACTATTACAAAGCATGTGAAATGAATGAAGTGACTCAAGGCAATGATCTATAGTTGCTAACAAATAGATAACATATAGCAAAACTTTTCATGAATAGTACTTTCAAGACAAGCATCAAAAGATCGCACAAAAGTTAACTCATAAAGCAATAGATTCAAATTAAAGGCATCGAAGCAACACAAAGGAAGATATAAGTTTCAGCGGTTGCTTTCAACTTTCAACATGTATATCTCATGGATATTGTCAACATAGAGTAATATGATGAATGCAAATATGCAAGTATGTAAGAATCAATGCACAGTTGACACAAGTGTTTGCTTCTAAGGTGGAAGGAAGTAGGTAAACTGACTCAACATTAAAAGTAAAAGAATGGTCCTTCAAAGAGGAAAGCATCGATTGCTATATTTGTGCTAGAGCTTTGGTTTTGAAAACATATAGAGAGCATAAAAAGTAAAATTTTGAGAGGTGTTTGTTGTTGTCAACGAATGGTAATGGGTACACTAACTACCTCGCCAACCGGACTTTCAAGAGCGGCTCCCATTTTATTTTATTTTTTTGGGTGGCACTCCTTCCAACCTTTCTTTCACAAACCATGGCTAACCGAATCCTCGGGTGCCTGCCAACAATCTCATACCATGAAGGAGTGCCTTTTTATTTTAGTTTTATTATGATGATGACACTCCTCCCAACCTTTGCTTACACAAGCCATGGCTAACCGAATCCTTCGGGTGCCTTCCAACAATCACATACCATGGAGGAGTGTCTATTTGAGTTAATTAATTTGGGACTGGGAATCCCATTGCCAGCTCTTTTTGCAAAATTATTGGATAAGCGGATGTGCCACTAGTCCATATGAGAGTCCGTCAAAAGTAAATGACAAGGTTGAAAGCTAAACACCACATACTTCCTCATGAGCTATAAAACATTAACACAAATCAGAGGTGATAAATTTTGAATTGTTTAAAGGTAGCACTCAAGCAATTTACTTTGGAATGGCAGGAAATACCACATAGTAGGTAGGTATAGTGGACACAATTGGCATAGTGGTTGGCTCAAGGATTTGGATGCACGAGAAGTATTCCCTCTCAGTACAAGGTTTAGGCTAGCAAGGTTGTTTGAAGCAAACACAGGTATGAACCGGTACAGCAAAACTTACATAAGAACATATCGCAAGCATTATAATACTCTACACTGTCTTCCTTGTTGCTCAAACACTTTTACCAGAAAATATCTAGACCTTAAGAGAGATCAATTATGCAAACCAATTTTAACAAGCTTTACGGTAGTTCTCCACTAATAGGTTTAAACTACATGCAAAAACTTATGATCTACTTGAGAGCTCAAAACAATTGCCAAGTATCAAATTATCCAAGACATATGAGGCATTTCCTTTTCCCAACCAAATAAAGATAAGTATTGTAGCTTCCAACTTTTATCATTGAACATTAAAAGTAAAACGAAGAACAAGTGTTCATATGAAAAAGTGGAGCGTGTCTCTCTCCCAAACAAGGATTGCTAGGATCCGATCTTATTCAAACAAAACAAAAATAAAACATACAGACGCTCCAAGTAAAGCACATATGATGTGACCGAATAAAAATATAGTTTCAGGGGAGGAACCTGATAAGTTGATGAAGAAGGGGATGCCTTGGGCATCCCCAAGCTTAGACGCTTGAGTCTTCTTGAAATATGCAGGGATGAACCACGGGGGCATCCCCAACCTTAGACTTTTCACTCTTCTTGATCATATATCATCCTCCTCTCTTGACCCTTGAAAACTTCCTTCACAACAAACTTCTCATAAACTTCATTAGAGGGGTTAGTACTCAAAAAATTTGAGTCCACCTTGGTCCTGTAGTGGCACATTGCAAGAACTCAATAAAACATTAGCTACAGCTCTCTACATCTAGAAAAGCTCGCTTAAAGTCCGCAAGAGACAATGCAAAAAACAGAGACAGAATCTGCCAAAACAGAACAGCCAGTAAAGACGAATTTTAATAAAATACGTCCGTTGCTCAAATCAGAAAACTCAAAACTAATGAAAGTTGCGTACATATCTGAGGAACACGCACGTAAATTGGCATATTTTTCTGTTTTTTCAACAGAGAAAACAGCCCAGATTCGTGACAGATAGAAATCTGTTTCTGCGCAGAAATCCAAATCTAGTATCAACCTTCGATTAGAGGCTTCACTTGGTACAACAAAACACAAAACTAAGATAAGGAGAGGTTGCTACAGTAGTAAACAACTTCCAAGACACAAATATAAAACAAAGTACTGTAGCAAAATAACACATGGGTTATCTCCCAAGAAGTTCTTTCTTTATAGCCATTAAGATGGGCTCAGCAGTTTTAATGATGCACTCGCAAGAAATAGTATTTGAAGCAAAAGAGAGCATCAATAGGCAAATCCTAAACACATTTAAGCCTAACATGCTTCCTATGCATAGGAATCTTGTAAATAAACAAGTTCATGAAAAGCAAAGTAACAAGCATAGGAAGATAGAACAAGTGCAACTTCAAAATTTTGAACACATAGAGAGGTGTTTTAGTACCATGCAAATTTCTACAACCATATTTTCCTCTCTCATAATAATTTTCAGTAGCTTCATGAACAAACTCAACAATATAACTATCACATGCAGCATACTTTTCATGATCCACAAACATATAATTTTTATCAAGTTCAAGAATAGTGGAATTAAAACTTTCAAACTTACTTTTATTAATAATATAACAAGGTAGTTGATCAATCTCAAGAGATATGGGACACATAGATAAAGTCAATAACTCTCCAATCCCATTTTCATTAGTAGTACAATTAATATTATCAAGTAACATAGGACCATCATCTAGAGCTTTATCATAGACATTTGCCAAACAAAATTCTTTAGTACCATGCATTTCGACATCAGGCACAAACAAAGCATTATCATAAGATTTATCAAAGTAGCATGGATTATCATATATAACAGTAGCATAATTATTCTCACAAGTTTTACTTATAGGTACTATTTCAAGAGAATCCACAGGAACATAACATTCAACCTCTTTCGGTAAGCATGGAGGACAATCAAATAGTGTAAGAGATAAAGAGTTACTCTCATTAGAAGGTTGGCATGGGTAGCTAATCCATTCTTCCTCCTTTTGTTCGTCGCTCTCCTCTTCTTTTTCATCCAATGAGCTTTCAGGTTCATCAATTTCCTCCTCTTTTTCATCCAATGAGCTTTCAGGTTCATCAATTTCTTCTTCCACCGGTTCCTGCAAATTGTGAGTGCATTCTTGTGCATTAATGTGTCTCTCTTTATAATCAATGATATAAGGATTATTACCGAAGCATTCTATGCAACAATTAAGGATAGAAGAGACATAATCTTTAAGGTCCTTACAAACAACACAAGTTTCATAATTCTCAACCATGAACGATTCGATCTCAGAGGCTCCCATAAACACGACAAATTGTTCTACCTCTTCGAACCCATAATGAATATAGCAATTCCGATTATAGTTCTTAATTAAAAATTCCTCACTAAAGCCACATTGAAATTTAAGATGTTTAGTATCCTGTTGAGAGCAACAGTTTATATCATGGCGTTTAAGCAAGATTTTAGCAATTGTATTCACTTTTTCTATCATAGCACTCATTACTTCACCAGCTCTTGATTTCCTATAATTATTATAACATTCTATGAGCTCCAAGTAGGTTGTTGGTTCTCCCATAACAGCAGTTTTTTAATTTTTTGGTTTTTCAAATTTTTATGGATTTTTGGGTATATGAGACAAATAAAACAAGACAAAAATAAACTAAGCAAAAGTAAACTACGCAAACTAATACTAGACAGAAATAAACTAAGCACAAATAAACTAGACAAAAGTAAACTAAGCAAAACAAAATAAAATAAAACAGAGAGAGAGGTAAAGTGTACTCCCCAGGTGAACTTATGAGTAGAGCCATGCCTCCCCGGCAACGGCGCCAGAAAACAGTCTTGATAACCCACAAGTATAGGGGATCGCGATAGTCTTCGAGGGAAGTATAACCCAAATTTATTGATTCGACACAAGGGGAGGTAAAGAATACTTATAAGCCTTAACAACTGAGTTGTCAATTCAGCTGCACCTAGAAAAGCACTAGCAACAGGGGTGATGTGAAAGTAACGATAATATGAGAGCAAGTAGTAACAAGATAACAGCAGCAGTAATAGCAATATGAGAGCGATGGCACGAGAAGATAGTTGATACTACTTCCAATGACATGTAGAACAGGTATATTATGATGAGAGATGGACCGGGGTTCCCAGCGATCTACACTAGTGGTAACTCTCCAATAAGTGACAAGTGTTGGGTGAACAAATTACAGTTGGGCAATTGATAGGAATCAAAGCATTAAGAAAGAACATCAAGATTATTAATTATGTAGGCATGTTTTCCGTATATAGTCGTACGTGCTCGCAATGAGAAACTTGCACAACATCTTTTGTCCTACCAGCCGGTGGCAGCCGGGCCTCAAGGGAAACTACTGGATATTAAGGTACTCCTTTTAATAGAGCACCGGAGCAAAGCATTAACACACCGTGAAAACATGTGATCCTCACATCACTACCATCCCCTCCGGTTGTCCCGATTTCTGTCACTTCGGGGCCATTGGTTCCGGACAGTGACATGTGCATACAACTTGTAGATACAATCTAAGCAACAATATAGAGCTTAAATCTAAGATCATGGCACTCGGGCCCTAGTGACAAGCATTAAGCATAACAAGATTGCAGCAACAATAACTTCACAAACTTTATAGATAGACTAATCATAATGTATCATCCATCGGATCCCAACAAACACAACACCGATTACATCAGATGAATCTCAATCATGTAAGGCAGCTCATGAGACCATTGTATTGAAGTACATGGAGGAGAGTATACCGACATAGCTACTGCTAGAACCCGTAGTCCATGGGGGAACTACTCACGGAGCATGGCGGAGGCGGTGGCGTTGATGGAGATGGCTTCCGGGGGCACTTCCCCGTCCCGGCAGGGTGCCGGGACAGAGTTCTGTCCCCCGAATTGGAGTTTCGCGATGGCGGCGGCGCCCCTGGAGTCTTTCTGGAGTTTCGTCAATTGGTACGGTGTTTTTAGGTCGAAAGGGATTTTATAGGCGAAGAGGCGGCGCAGGGGGGAACCTGGGGGCTCCACACCATAGGGTGGCGCGGGCCCAGGCCAGGCCGCGCCACCCTATGGTCTGGTGGCCCTCTGGCCCCTCTCCGACTCTTCTTCGGTGTTCTGGAGCCTTCCGGGAAAAATAGGAGGTTTGGCGTTGATTTCGTCCAATTCCGAGAATATTGCCCGAACAGCCTTTCTGGAACCAAAAACAGCAGAAACAGAACCGGCACCGTGGCATCTTGTTAATAGGTTAGTTCCGGAAAACGCATGAAATCATCATAAAGTGCAAGCAAAACATGTAAGTATTGTCATAAAACAAGCATGGAACAACAGAAATTATGGATACGTCGGGGACGTATCAGCATCCCCAAGCTTAGTTCCTGCTCGTCCCGAGCACTAAGACTCGAAGAGATACATTGTTATCTGAAAGTGGCGGTGGCGGCCTTGTGATGGGAATTGAGTAATATTCCAGCATTCTGCGAAGTTGGTTGTTCTCCTCCTGAAGTATCTCCACTTCCCTTCTCAAAGCACGGTATTGATCACAAAACTCATCGGTAACCCGTAGTGCTTCCTCCACACAAGGGAAAGAGTTAAGGCTAAGAGCAGGTGGTAGAGGTCCCTGCAAGTTATGAGAAAAAAACGTCCAGTGTTAACCGATCCCACCAAGATTGGCTTACTCTCCACAGTTTGCCGCTTCCTTTTTATTGATGACATCTCCTTCGCTTCCTCCTTGAATTCTTCCTTCAAAGACTCCTTGTCCTTGTTGTTGGAGACCATGATGCTTCTAGATCAAAAACAAATCCTGGCAGAAAACAGCTCGAAACAAAACACGACGAGAAAACGATATACGGACCTCCAGGGGTCCGGGGGATTATATAGCAGAAATTTTCACGACAAAAGGAAAGTACCAGGCCGAACAAGAGTCGGAGAGGGACAACGAGGGGCTGTCCTCATAGGGCGGCGCGGCCAGGCTGGGGCCCGCGCCAGCCTATGGGGGCACGCCCTCGTGCGTCTACTCCACTCTGTTTCGATCTCATAATTTTTCATATTTTCCGAAAATAGCAAAAACATAGTTTGGAAAGTTAAACGCGGACTTTTTATTACCAGTACTGTTACCTATTCAAAGTCGAACTCTGCAGAACTGTCAATTTGACCTTTGATGAAAGCTCCCGGAGTTACCACTTGAATAACATCAATATCTTCATTATAAGAATCTCCAGAGATATAGTGCTTGAGTCTTTGTCCATTCACTACTTGTGTGGCATCACCTTGCAGAGAACTAATTTTAATTGCCCCTGAACGATACACCTCGACAATGACATATGGTCCTTCCCATTTTGAGAGTAATTTCCCTGCAAAAAATCTGAGACGAGACCAATACAATAGGACTTTATCTCCCACATTAAATTCTCTTTTGATAATTCTCCTATCATGCCATTTCTTAACTTTCTCTTTAAAGAGTTTAGCATTTTCATAAGCTTCACTTCTCCATTCATCTAGAGAACTCAATTGTAGTAATCTCTTCTTACCGGCAAGTTTAGGATCTTTATTTAGTTCTCTTACAGCCCAATAAGCTTTCTGCTCTAGTTCTAAAGGTAAATGACAAGCTTTCCCATAAACCATTTTATAAGGTGACATACCCATGGGATTTTTATAAGCAGTTCTATAAGCCCATAGTGCTTCCTTTAACTTACTAGCCCAGTTCTTTCTAGATTTATTAACAGTCTTTCCCAAGATAGATTTAATCTCTCTATTTGATAATTATACTTGCCCGCTAGTTTGAGGATGATAAGCGGAAGCAATCCTATGATTAATACCATACTTAGCAAGAGTTTTTCTAAAACCACCATGAATAAAATGAGAACCTCCATCAGTCATAATGTATCTAGGTACTCCAAATCTAGGAAAAATAATATCTAAAAGCATTCTTAAAGAGGTCTCACCATCAGCACTTTTTGTGGGTATGGCTTCCACCCATTTAGTAACATAATCAACAACGACAAGAATATGAGTGTTACCTTCTGAAGAAGGGAAAGGACCCATGAAGTCAAATCCCCAACAATCGAATGGTTCAATAACAAGAGTATAATTCATAGGCATTTCTTTGCGTCTGGAGATATTACCAACCCTTTGACATTCATCACAAGATAAAATAAACTTCCTTGCATCTTTGAAGAGAGTTGGCCAATAGAAACCTGATTGTAGAACTTTTTGCACGGTTCTATCCCCGGCGTGATGTCCTACATAAGCACTACCATGACACTTACTCAATATCTCTTGTTGTTCATATTCGGGAACACATCTTCGCATAATACCATCCACTCCTTCTTTATATAAGTGTGGGTCATCCCAAAAATAATGCCTCAAGTCATAAAAGAATTTCCTCCTTTGCTGAGCTGAAAAGGTTGGAGGCAAGTACTTGGAAACAATAAAGTTAGCATAATCAGCATACCAAGGACTATCTCGCGAGCTCACCTTTATTACAACCAATTGTTCATTTGGAAAACTATCATTAACAGGAACAGGATCATAAACAATATTTTCCAATCTAGATAAATTATCAGCAACATGATTATCAGCACCTTTCCTATCTATAATATGTAAATCAAATTCTTGCAAAAGAAGCACCCATCTAATAAGCCTTAGCTTAGCATCTTTCTTCGTCATAAGGTATCTAATTGCAGCATGATCAGTATGAATCATGACTTTTGAATCAACAATATAGGATCTAAACTTGTCACAAGCAAAGACTACAGCTAACAATTCTTTTTCAGTTGTAGCATAATTTCTTTGAGCAGCATCAAGGGTTTTGCTAGCATAATGAATAACATTTAACTTTTTATCTACTCGCTGTCCAAGGACAGCGCCTACAGCAAAATCACTAGCATCACACATAATTTCAAAAGGTAAATTCCAATTAGGAGGTTCAACTACAGGAGCAGTTGTTAAGGCTTTCTTTAGAGTTTCAAAAGCTTCCTTACAATCATCATCAAAAACAAAAGGTACATCTTTTTGAAGGAGATTAGTAAGAGGCTTTGAAATCTTGGAGAAATTTTTAATAAATCTCCTATAAAACCTAACATGACCAAGAACACTACGAATACCTTTAACGTCCCTAGGATAGGGCATCTTCTCAATTGCTTCAACTTTAGCTCTATCAACTTCAATACCTCTCTCGGAAATTTTATGTCCCAATACAATTCCTTCATTAACCATAAAGTGGCATTTCTCCCAATTAAGAACAAGGTTAGTTTCTTCACATCTCTGCAAAACTTTATCAAGGTTTCGCAAGCAATTATCAAAAGAATTCCCATAGACAGAAAAATCATCCATGAATACCTCTACAATATTCTCACAAAAGCCATGAAAAATAGCATACCTGCATCTTTGAAAAGTAGCAGGAGCATTACATAAACCAAAAGGCATACGTCTATAAGCATAAGTTCCATAGGGACAAGTGAAAGTGGTTTTCTCTTGATCTTTAGTTTTAACAGCAATTTGTGAGAACCCATAATAACCATCAATAAAGCAAAAATGAGTATTTTTAGACAACCTTTCTAACATTTGATCAATAAAGGGTAAATGGTAATGATCTTTCTTAGTAACCTTATTAACTTTTCGATAATCAATGCACATTCTATACCCTACAACTACTCTTTGAGGGATGAGCTCATCATTATCATTAGGCACAACAGTCATTTCTCCTTTCTTAGGAACACAATGCACAGGACTAACCCATCTACTATCAGCAATAGGATATATAATACCGGCTTCAAGAAGTTTTAATACCTCATTCCTTACCACATCCTTCATCTTAGGAATTAGAAGACGCTGATGTTCAACAACAGGCTTTGCATCATCTTCCATATTGATAGCATGTTGGCAAATAGAGGGAGAAATCCCCTTCAAATCATCAAGAGTGTAGCCAATAGCTCCTTGGTGTTTCTTCAATATTTCCAATAACCTTTCTTCCTCAAAATCTGAAAGCTTAGAACTAATAATAACATGATATATTTTCTTATCATCAATATGAGCATACTTAAGATTATCAGGCAGTGGTTTTAAATCAAAAACAGGATCTTCCTTTGGTGGTGGTGTTGTACCTAAATCTTCAACCGGCAAGTCATGTTTAAAAATAGGTTGACGAAGGAAAATTTCATCAAGCTCATTTCTTTCTTCCCTAAAGACTTCACTCTCACTATCCTCCAAATGTTGCTGCAAAGGATTATTAGGAGCAAGAGCAATAGACGCACATTGTTCAACTCTAAAATCATTATTAGGCAATTCAGCTTTATAAGGAGTTTTGGCAAATTTAGAGAAATTAAACTCATAAGATTCACCAGCAAATTTAGTCACAATTTTTTCCTTCTTGCAATCTATAACAGCTCCACAAGTATTTAGGAAAGGTCTACCAAAAATAATAGGACAAGACTTACTAGCAGCAGAACCAAGTACCAAAAAGTCAGCAGGATATTTAATATTACCACATAGAACTTCCACATCTCGAACAATACCAATAGGAGAGATAGTTTCTCTATTAGCTAGCCGAATAATCACATCAATATCTTCAAGTTCACAAGAACCAATTTCATGCATGATCTCCGTATAAAGCTCATAAGGAATGGCACTAATACTTGCACCAATGTCGCATAAACCATAATAACAATGATCACCAATTCTAACAGAGAGCATAGGAACACTGTCTTTCCTAGACTTATTAGGATGCGAAACAATATTAGAAGCATCTTCGCAGAAAATAATATGACCATCTTCTACATTTTCAGTCACAAGATCCTTAACTATTGCAATAGCAGGTTCAACCTTTATTTGTTCTTCAGGTTCTATAGGTTTCTTTGCACTTTTATTAACCGCACTAGTTATAACAGAGTATTCCTTCATTTTAGCAGGGAAAGTAGTTTTTTCAATATAAGCTTCAGGAAGAATATGATCAACAGTTTCAATTATAGCACATTTATTTATAGATGAATCAGTTTTATCTTTGTATGGTTCATGATACTTAGCAAAATTCTTCCTAGGCAATTCAAAGTGAGAGGCAAAAACTTTATAAAAGTTTGCAACGACTTGAGAATCAAGACCATAAGTAGCACTCATATTACGAAATTTATCAGTGTCCATAAAAACTTCAATGCATTTATAATCATAGTTTATACCTGACTCTCTATCTTTGTCGTTCTCCCATCCTTCAGTATTCTCCTGGATCCGATCAAGAAGGTCCCTTTTAAACTCTTCTTTGTTGCGTGTAAATGATCCAGAACAAGAAGTATCCAGCAAAGTCTTATCATGAAAAGACAGTCTTGCATAGAAATTATCAATAATAATATTACCAGGAAGCTCATGAATGGGGCATTCGAGCATTAAAGACTTCAATCTCCCCCATGCCTGGGCAATACTCTCTCCATCATGAGGCCAGAAATTATATATGCGGTTCCGGTCTTTGTGAATTTCACTTGGAGGATAGAATTTAGAATAAAATAGAGGCACAATATCCTTCCAATCAAGAGAATCACCATTCTTCAACAATTTATACCAATGCGCCGCTTTACCAGACAGCGATATAGAGAATAGTTTCTTCCTAACTTCATCCATAGCAATACCTGCACATTTGAATAACCCACATAATTCATGTAAAAACAGTAAATGATCACCAGGATGGACAGTTCCATCCCCTTCATAGCGGTTATCCACAACACGTTCAATAATTTTCATACATATTTTGTATGGAATCTCTTTCTCACCTGGCGCCTCATCCACTACCTTTGCAGTAGTAGTAGATTTTCCAAATAGGAATTCAAGAGAAGATCTCTCCATAATGAATTATAGCAGCAGGCAGAAATAAAATCAGCACGTACAGTAAAGGTTTCCCTTGCCAATTCCACTTACCAATAGCGCTTCACTCCCCGGCAACGGCGCCAGAAAATAGTCTTGATGACCCACAAGTATAGGGGGTGTATCATAGTATTTTCGATAAATAAGAGTGTCGAACCCAACGAGGAGCAGAAGGTGTTGACAAGCAGTTTCGATGAAGGATTCACTGTAAATGCTCACAGACAAGTATTCAGGGGGTTTTGATATAGCAGATGAATAAAGTACAAGTAAGTAAAATGCGAGAGTAATAATTGCAGCAAGTGGCCCAATCCTTTTTAGCACAAAGGACAAGCCGGTTTGTTTACTTATAATGACCAAACGTTCTTGAGGACACACGGGAATTTAGTCTAGTGCTTTCGCTTCATATAGCTGATTAATCTTCATTGTTTTGATAAGTGTTGTGTGGGTGAACCTATGATAATGCACCGCCCTTCCTAGGACTAATACATACTTGTGATTATACCCCTTGCAAGCATCCGCAAATACAAGAAAGTAATTAAGATAAATCTAACCACAGCCTTAAACTCTGAGATCCTGCTATCCCTCCTGCATCGATATACCAACGGGGGTTTAGGTTTCTGTCACTCAGGCAACCCCGTAATTAGTAAACGAATACAAGATGTATTCCCCTAGGCCCATAAAGGTGAAGTATCATGTAGTCGACGTTCACATGACACCACTAGAAGAATAACACCACAACTTAAATATCATAACATTGAATATCAATCAACATAGTTCACTACTAACATTTAGACTTCACCCATGTCCTCAAGAACTAAACGAACTACTCACGAGACATCATATGGAACATGATCAGAGGTGATATGATGATGAATATCAATCTGAACACAAACCTTGGTTCAATGGTTTCACTCAATAGCATCAATATCAAGTAGAAATCAATACCGGGAGAGTTTCCCCTATCAAACAATCAAGATCCAACCCTAATTGTTACAGCGGTGACGAGGTGCAGCGGTGGAGATGGCGGTGATGATGATGGAGATGATGGTGACGATGATGGAGATGATGTCCAGCTCGATGACGGTGACGATGGCGTCGATTTCCCCCTCCGGGAGGGAATTTCCCCGGCGGATTTCAGCCTGCCGGAGAGCTCTTTTCTCTCTGGTGTTTTCCGCCCCGCAGAGGCGGCTGTGTCTCTTCGCGACTATCCCCCTGAGCTTAGGTTTTCGGGACGAAGAAGTACGCGAAGGAGAGGAGGCCAGAGGGGGTTGTGGGCCCCCTCCCCACAAGGCGGCGTGGCCAGGCCTGGGCCCGCGCCGGCCTATGGGGGGGGGCCCATGGCGGCCCTCCTCGGCTCCTCCTTCTAGCTGTCTCTGTCTTCTGGAAAAATAAGATTTTCCGTATAATTTCCGTCAATTGCTGATCTTCCGAAATATTGCATTCTGACGGTGCTTTTTCCAGCAGAATCCTGACTCCGGTGCGCGATTCTCCAATAATCATGAAACATGCAAAATAGATGAAATAACATAAGTATCATCTCTAAATAGAAAATATATCAATGAATTACAGTAAATTATGATATAAAATAGTGATGCAAAATGGACGTATCAGTTCCCTCTCGAGACCATAAGGCAAATATTACTTGGTGCACAACATATAATATCAAGAGAGAGAACTAACGCACATTCATAGATCAAGGGTATAAGTCATCTTTATTTCACATTATAATATTACTAGGGTTTCTCCATATCTCCCCAAGAACGAAGGAACTACTCATACATGAAGGGGATCAACATCATGACAATATGAATATGAAAGTATAATTGAATACAAGTGTAAATCCTAATAGAGTTTGGATCACAACCAAGTAGACAAAGGGGATTGAAGATGTAGATGTTGATGATGATGACGACGATGATGATGATGATGATGATGATGGAGATCGATGCATTGCCCTTCAAGATCCTAGTCTCCTCCTCCTCTTCTGTGTTGGTGGAGATGGTGATGGAGGCGGCGATTGTGGAGACGGCAGCGTCGGAGCAGCAGGGCTCCGGCCCTAGGGCGTGGATGAAGTGTGCCTCTCATAGGCTCCTCCCCTCTTTATATAGGTGATGGAGGTCGGTTTCGTGAACCGATAGAGCTAGAGGCCGAATATGCCCATCGGTCCTTCACAAATGTTGTCCGTTTGATGAAATAGAGCCGGCGGAGACCCGTACAGCCGGACGGTACGCGCAAGGTCTGCCCATACCGATGGTCGCTAAACTTCCAGATGATTTCGTATTTTGGACGCCATTTATTCATACGAACTCTGATTTGGGTGTTCTTCAGCTCATTGAGCTAGTATGGACGAGAGCTACAACACCATGGCCTTATATATTTAATATAGGGATTTCTATTTTCGTGCCCTCGGTTCCTTAGTTGTGCCCAGTTTTCCCCAGCCCCTTAGTTTTTCCTCAGTTTTCCCCAAAACCTTGTCTGAAACCCGCAGAAGGAGGTCGGACGGAAGGAATCCCGTTAGTTGACGTTGGTTGGTGCTGGCAAGTGGGGCCGCTGTTGGTGCCCCGCAGTGGACACGTCTTCACTTATCCAGATCATCGTGGGACCCACAACTTGTCCACGTTAAGTGCGCCGGACCCACAGCTTACCCAGGTGACCGTTGCAAAATGGGAGCCCGAGCCAGCCCCGCGCCCGCGCCCGTGCCCGTGCCATTGCTTCGCCTTTCTTTCTCCGTGCCCCATTGTTCTTCTTCTCCGCCAGCGGCAGCCCTTCTCCGGTAGGCGGGTGATGTCTAGTTTCTCTTCGACCTCCCGTTCTTCATGGCCGCAGTATGGACCCGTGCCTTTGACAAGATGCCCTGACTGCCCACGCCAGGAGCCTCTGAAGCGGTCGATCTGTAAGACGGACGAGAACGGCAACCGTGGACGTGAGTTCGTTGCATGCGAGAGCTTGCCATATAGAGAGGGGGATAAGGTTAGATCTCGCTCCAATTTCTCTGTTTTCTCGATTTTCTTGTTATTCCCTCGAATTTGGGATTTAGGGTTCACGTTGTTGTTTTCAGATCTTGAAGAAATGCGGGCATTTCGAGTGGATCGATGTGTATGTTCGAGGCTTGATTGCGGGAATCAATTGGCGCTATTGGGCGCAATTTGGGAGGGGACTTGCTTTGTAGAGAATGCGGCGGAGAGAGGAGCCGTTCCGATTATGCCTAATGCTCCCAATGCGTAAGCTGGTGGAAGTGAAGGGAGAAGCGAAGAAAATGAACAAGCGATTAAAGGCGGTGATCGAGTTGAAGAAGCAAGCTAACCTGATGGCTGGTTTTTTGTTGTTGTATAATTACGATCGGATTCTTATCATTGCTCACCAGGCGCTAGAAGTTGTTACAAGGGATACCTTACAAATCCATTATTCAGGTACATGTACTTGTAGTTGTTTTCAAAGTTAGTGTGTGCATTCACCGAAATTACCAACTATATTCCCTAAAAGAAAAGGAAAGCTAAAGATAGTTGATAATTGTTAGAGGGGTGACAAATAATGCAATCACCGAAATCCGCAAATATGTATGCCTCGTGTTTATACCAAAATTATACCACTTTTAGGCCGTTTCAAAATACCAATACCATATCCCAAACTATATTCCCTAAAAGAAAAGGACAGCTAAAGATAGTTGATAATTGTTAGAGGGGTGACAAATAATGCAATCACCGAAATCCGCAAATATGTATGCCTCATGTTTATAACAAAATTATACCACTTTTAGGCCGTTTCAAAATGGGATCCCTTTCAAAATAGGGTCCCTTCAAAATACCAATACAATATCCCAAACTATATTCCCTAAAAGAAAAGGACAGCTAAAGATAGTTGATAATTGTTAGAGGGGTGACAAATAATGCAATCACCGAAATCCGCAAATATGTATGCCTCATGTTTATAACAAAATTATACCACTTTTAGGCCGTTTCAAAATACCAATACTATATCCCAAACTAGATTCCCTAAAAGAAAAGGACAGCTAAAGATAGTTGATAATTGTTAGAGGGGTGACAAATAATGCAATCACCGAAATCCGCAAATATGTATGCCTCATGTTCATACCAATACTATATCCCAAACTATATTAAGTGGCAAACTCGTTATTGCACATAAATAGAGGGGTGGGCATTCTCCACCGATAGAGAGAGAGAGGGGTGGCCACGAAGAGAGAGAGAGAGAGAGAGAGAGAGAGAGAAGTTGCCACGAAGAGACGGATAGGGGTATACTGCCCGTTAGATCAGTGGATCAACGGTTCGTGGAGTCGATCCGTGTGACAACGGCTCAACCAATCAGGATAAGTTTGGGCTTCTCAGAGCATTTGTGACAGTACTTGAGGGCAAAACTGAGTAGTACTAAGAATCCAAGGGCACATAAATAGTAAATAGACTAAGGGATTCAAACAAAAGAATTACAAAATGAAAAATGTGTGTTTTGTACAATATAATTCATATTGGGCTACATCAAATTATTTGCAATTCAAATATACATGAGTGTGACAATTATGACATCATTTAGACAAACTATGTTTTGGGAAAGATGTTTTGCAAAGGGGTTTGGGTGGAAAACCAATCATCTTCATAGCTACACTAGTGATTCTGAGAAGTGGCAATTTGTGGTAAAACTTGATTTATATATGTTTGTTAAGGTTTTCTAGGTGGCAGGTTGCGTAGGAAGACTCCATGAGTAGTTGCCACTATGTTTTTATTTTTGGATTTTTTGCGCATGAAATGACTCAATTAGCTATGTTAATCTCATTTGTTGACTCTCTGTTGACCAGCTACTTGAGGGTAAAACTGAGTATATTGCACTTGCCGTCTAAGTCCTCGAGGGGAAAATCGAGTACGGATAAAATTTCTGTATAAGGCCTGAGGTTATAACTGAGTACACCAAACGTCCCAGGGTTAGACTCGTGTAGCGGTGCACGCTGCAGCCGTGCATAGCGGACGCGTGTTGCGGTACACGCCACCTTCGTTTTTATAGAGCCCCTGTTTCTCTCCCTCGACGCACGTTCTCACTGGCTCACTGCAACCGCCTCTCCTGTCCCATCATCTTCTCCACAACCGAAGAAAAAACCCCGAAGAAAACCGCCGGCGATGGAGAAGAATGAGATGCCCATTGTCGGCACATCAGCCGCCGCCCCCGTCCAGGCCCCTGTCGCTGCTTCCAACGTAGGAGCCGGCGGATCGGCCGCCGCCCCCGTCCAGGCCCCCTGTCCTCAGCTTCCAACGTAGCAGCCGGCGGATCGGCCGCCGCCCCGTCCAGGCCCCTGTCGCTGCTTCCAACGTAGCAGCCGGCGCATCGGCCGCCGCCACCGTCCGATCCCCGTCGCTTGGGACCCGTACGAACCAGTGCAATACGACGCGCCGGAGAACCCCTACGACACCAGCATCGTCGACAACGAGCCGGAGGTAACCCTTTGTTCCCTTGTTCTTATCTCATTTCAATCATTTTGTGTTAGATCTAGCGTTATTACGGTTCGTCTGTTCCTAGTTCAATCCTTTTGTGTTAGATCTTGCGTTATTCTTGTTAAATGCATTCCTAGTTCGATCCTTTTGTGTTAGATCTTGCGTTATTAGTGTTTGTGATTTGCTTTTGTTTAAGATTTGTGCCGATGATGATGAATATTTGGGCACAAATTGATTCAGGGTTTGGTCAGTAAACAATTGGTGTGTACAAATTTGTTGTGCATTATCTTTGGTTTACTGACTCAAATCCTGGATATAAGTGTGTCCAATGTAACTGAGGCTACCTCTTTTTTTCGAGCCCATATAATCATACATGATCTTTGTTCACTTTCTATTCCATCATCGTTGCAATTGACTCCGTGTTTTTTGCACGATCTTTGGTGCTACGTGACAGGTGCGAGCGACGTCGGCAATGACGACGAGTCCTTCCACACCAAGACTCGTCACGTCCTCAGGAGGCTGCAGTCCGGCCATTACGATGGCCCCTTTGCTCGAGGCATTTACAAGTGCCCCTTCTGCAACAGGAAGCTCCGCGCCACCGACTTCAACTCCCTGGTGAACCATGCTGAATCCATTGGCAGATGTGGCGCTAGAGTTGGAAGGATCGTGAACGTGCATGCGTACATGGCCAAACACAAATCACTTGGGATTCACCTGCGCAACCTCCAAGCGAGTCACACGCGCTACCTGGAGGCGTTGAACGTGCCTACTGCACTCTACGTATGTATTTGCTCTATACGCCAGAGCAGCTTAAATTCATGTAAAATGTAGCTTATGTTGGATCTATCGGTACTACTTTTGGATCTGTCCTGAATATATCTATGCTATGTTGGTTGCTGTATGCAGCTTATCCTATATTTTCTCTCTGGATTTGTGCCCTAGATTTCCTACCTGATTGGGTAAAAACGAAGGCATAAAGAAATGAATGGCGTTAAAAAACAGAAGGACAAGCTGCTCTAGATTTGCTACCAATTTGGGCTATCAAATATGAATGAGATCGAGCGAGAGAGAGGAAAAAGGTACATTGAAAACTGCTAATCTGGGCGAAAGAGACAGAAACCACTCGTGCTCCCGTCCCGGACCCACACGGCTCCACACGCTACGGCCCCACAAACATGGTCTCGTCCTGTCCCACGCGGTCCCTTCCTACCAGCCCCACACGACGCGATCCCACACGACGCGACCCCACAAACGACACGACCCCACTCGTCAGCACGGAACGGTCAACTTAACGGATTCCTTCCGTCCGAGCTCCTTCTGCGGGTTCAGACAAGGGCTTGGGGAAAACTGAGGACAAACTAAGGAGCTGGGGAAAACTGAGCACAACTAAGGAACCGAGGGCACGAAAATAGAAATCCCTTTAATATAATATATTGAGAAAATATCACTTTTCCCACACCATGCACTTGGGAGCCATCAGTAGAATATACCGTAGAAGCCTTAGCCGTAAGGCGTACATGGGAACCGTGAGATGATGGAAATGAAGAACTACTTGAAGATCCGTTTAAGACCTCTTCATTACAAATATAATCTTTGGTTTCCTCTATATTGTTAGAAACACAACAACTAGAGGTAATAGAAGCATTTATATCATGGAAACGTATTAGGGTCGTTGGAAGCAAACGCTGGCAAAAAAAAATTAAACTGCCCACACTAGTTAACCCCAATAGCATGTGCCGACAACAAATGGCTTAGAGGAGAGAGTGTTTGGATGATCGGTGGGGAATTAAAAAGAAGACATAGAGAGAGGTAGGTGGGATGGGGAGGGAGAGAGAGGCTGACGTGTGAGTTGACGGGAATCTTCATACAAGGAGTTTGTTGCCGGTAGCTGCCAACACCGCCGATATCCACCCCAAGTACTAGATTCCTTTGAGGTTTGCCAACCTTGTATAGGGCTTATGATGTCGTGGATTTTCATTGGGAGCGTCAATGTGAACAATTTCTCTGGCCAGAATCCCCAAATCGTTGTCGGCTACAATTTGGAGCTCTCGGTGGAGATGCTCTAAACTCTTACTCTTTACTGAGATGTGTAATCTTGTACCGTGATCAGTAAGGTATATATTTGATGTTAAGGAAAAAAAGAACGCACACCCGCATTCCACATCCACACCACAGCAGGCCAACAGGACAGTCCTAAAAGGCTAAAAGTGTCGACCCCTGATACGTCTCAAACGTATCCATAATTTCTTATGTTCCATGCTACTTTTATGATGATACTCACATGTTTTATACACACTTTATGTCATTATTATGCATTTTCCGGCACTAACCTATTGACGAGATGTCGAAGAGCCGATTCTTTGTTTTTATTTGTTTTTGGTTTCAGAAATCTTACAAAGGAAATATCCTCGGAATTGGACGAAATCAACGCCCAGGGTCTTATTTTCCCACGAAGCTTCCAGAAGACCGGAGGGGATACGAAGTGGGGCCACGAGGGCCCGTACCCATAGGCCGGCGCGGCCAGGGAGGGGCCCGTGCCGCCCTATGGTGTGGGTCCCTCGCGCCGCCTCCAACCCTACCCTTCCGCCTACTTAAAGTCTTCGTCGCGAAACCCCGTGTACCGAGAGCCACGATACGGAAAACCTTCCAGAGACGCAGCCGCCGCCAATCCCATCTCGGGGGATTCAGGAGATCGCCTCCGGCACCCTGCCGGAGAGGGGAATCATCTCCCGGAGGACTCTTCATCGCCATGATCTCCTCCGGATTGATGTGTGAGTAGTTCACCCCTGGACTATGGGTCCATAGCAGTAGCTAGATGGTTGTCTTCTCCTCATTGTGCTACCATGTTAGATCTTGTGAGCTGCCTATCATGATCAAGATCATCTATTTGTAATGCTACATGTTGTGTTTGTTGGGATCCGATGAATATGGAATACTATGTCAAGTTGATTATCAATCTATCATATGTGTTGTTTATGTTCTTGCATTCTCTCCGTTGCTAGTAGAGGCTCTGGCCAAGTTGATACTTGTAACTCCAAGAGGGAGTATTTATGCTCGATAGTGGGTTCATGCCTCCATTGAATGCAGGACGTGTGATGAAAGGTCGAACGTTGTGGATGTGCTGCTGCCACTAGCGATAAAACATCAATGCAATGTCTAAGGATATTTGTGATGATTACATTACGCACCATACTTAATGCAATTGTCTGTTGTTTGCAACTTAATACTGGAAGGGGTTCGGATGATAACCTGAAAGTGGACTTTTTAGGCATAGATGCATGCTGGATAGCGGTCTATGTACTTTGTCGTAATGCCCTGATTAAATCTCATAGTAGTCATCGTGATATGTATGTGCATTGTTATGCCCTCTCTATTTGTCAATTGCCCAACTGTAATTTGTTCACCCAACATGCTATTTATCTTATGGGAGAGACAGCACTAGTGAACTGTGGACCCCGGTCCATTCTTTACATCTGAAATACAATCTACTGCAATACTTGTTCTTTACTGTTCTTCAAAAACAAACATCATCTTCCACACTATACGGTTAATCCTTTGTTTTCAACAAGCCGGTGAGATTGACAACCTCACTGTTACGTTGGGGCAAAGTACTTTGATTGTGTTGTGCAGGTTCCACGTTGGCGCCGGAATCCCTGGTGTTGCGCCGCACTACACTCCGTCACCAACAACCTTCACGTGTTCCTTGACTCCTACTGGTTCGATAACCTTGGTTTCTTACTGAGGGAAAACTTGCTACTGTACGCATCACACCTTCCTCTTGGGGTTCCCAACGAACGTGTGTTAACTGCACGCATCAACCCCACTGTAAGTAGGAAATAGCCCCACTCGTGCTTTCCAAAGGGGGATTTTTTGCCCCTCTTCTCGTTGGTACTTTATCATTTGCCCTTCTTTACTTGATAATTTCTTTTTTTTTGGCCCATATTATTCTGGAACTTTAGTTTTTGCCCTTCAACGGATGATGTCCGCATACAATAACAATTTTGCCCCTTTCTTCTTCCTTAGCACGAACAAGACAAGAGCTGCCGATGCAGCCACTGCTCCCAGCACATTGCGCTGCCACTTCCCGCCGCGATGTCCACGCCAGCTTTGCAAGGCCATGTCCTCGCACCGCTCCTCCCCTGTCGTGCCTCTTAATCGCGCACATAGATTCTCATGCACTAGGTCATGGGCCAACACATTACACCACGGACCGGTCGCGTCCGTCACCGCCCGACACCCCACCTGCGTTGCTCCCCCATTCGTAGCCGGCAAGCTGTTGCTCTGCGCTAAGGCTCCGCCAGTTTTCCCGCTACCCACGCCGAGAGCTGCCAAGCAAAGGGGAGTGGGACCTAGTAGGATGGAAATAGGGGATTAAATGAGAAGTGAGGGAAAGGAATCGCGTCGGCTAGCTGCTCGGAGTGGTGAAGGACTGGCGGCGACCGAATCTCCAGAAGAAATTGATTTGGGTCCGATGCAGCCATGGGTATTCTCATCCTGCAGTTTTGTCTACATCTTCAAAAGGAAAACAAATTAATTCAGATAAATTTTAAATAATAAAGTTCCAAAGTAATATAGGGTAAAAAAGAAGTTACCAAGTAAAGAAGGGCAAATGATAAAGTACCATAGAAAAGAGGGGCAAAAAAATAAAATTCCCCTTCGAGAAGCATGGCATATTAGTAAGATATGCTGTTTTACAGTGAAATCAGCTTATCATATGGACTGGAGGGTTCAGTATCGGAGAAGAGCTCAGCGAACTGATTTGGTAGACCGATCTACCCCTCATGAAGTATGGAAGAAAATATGGAAAGCTAAGGTATCAAGGAAAATTCAGAAAATATGGAAAGCTAAGGTACCATGTTTCTGCGCTTTGGCAAACAGACACATTGGTCCTGAAGTAAATTGTCCTGTTTGTATGC
The DNA here is from genome assembly GCF_019359855.2 of Lolium perenne. NCBI lineage: Eukaryota > Viridiplantae > Streptophyta > Magnoliopsida > Poales > Poaceae > Lolium > Lolium perenne. Next base: position 32,114,983 of record NC_067249.2, on the reverse strand, counting down.
GGGATGCCGAGGATCTACGACATATGTTATTTAGATGCGCAAGGGCATTGGAGATTTGGGAGGGACTAAATGTTGTTGAGGCTATTATAGGAGCCTCACGAGTGGACCGCTCGGGATCTTTGGTTCTGGAAGAGCTTCTATGTTCTCCTACCCCAGGAGGGGTCACATACAATCACCAACATTTTATGGAGTTGGTCATGACCACATGTTGGTACTTATGGTGATCTAGAAGGCAAGTAAAGAATAAAAGCCGGTGTCAACGCCGGAGAGGACTATCATTAATATCCAGGGTATTGTGGCTAATGGTGTCAAGCTGAAGGGCACATGAAATGTGATCAGACGGGAGGGTTGGCAGAGACCCGCATCTGCTGTGTACAAATTGAACGTGGATGCTGCGTTTGATAGTGATACGGGGCGTGGAGCTACAGGGGCTATTATTAGAGATTCTAGAGTGAATTTCATGGCTACCTGTTGTGACTTCACTAATAGTGCCATTGATGTTGCAGCGATGGGGGCTTCGGCTTTGTTAGCGGGTCTCCATTTAGCTGAACAATTTGGACCAAGTCTTTTGATGGTTGAATCTGACTCGATGGAGGTAGTTCAAGTTGTCCTCGATCCTTCGGAGTTCAGAGGCACTAGTGCGGTGGTTATTGATGATTGTAGGCACCTTTTGACGGTGCTTGGCAAGGCAACGATACGACATTGCCCGCGAGAAGCTAATGAGGCCGCACATGAGCTTGCTCGCCATGGTTCTTTGGAGAGGGTTAAAGTTTTCTTGTTTTCGGACCCTCCTGCGTTTATTATTCCTGTAATTGTTAAGGACCGTGTGTTGATTGAGTAATAAAGTTGTCGAAATTTCCAAAAATAAAAGGGCAAATGATAAAGTACCAAAGAAAAGAGGGGCAAAAAAATAAAATTCCCCTTCGAGAAGCATCCCCCACCAAGCGCAAACCGACCACATCCCACCCGCCCCGACCCGCAACCGCAAACGAAACCCTCTCCAGGATCCCGCGAAGCGAAACCCCTCCTCTCTCTCCCTCTCGCTCTCCCGCCGCGCCCACAAATCCGATCGGCGGCCGCCCGCCGGCGCCCAATCCGAGCGGCCGGAGCTCGATTCGAGCCACCCCCGCGAGGAATCCGAGGGATTCGTGGCGGATTTCCCCCCCAGGATGATGGCGGGGGGCTTCATGGGGAAGAGGAAGGAGCTGGAGCAGGTGGTCGACGGCCTCTTCGACTTCTCCCTCTCCGGCCCCGCCGCCAAGAGCCGCAGGCTGGTAAGCGCTCTCGCCGCCGTTCCCCCACATTCTCCTCCCCGTTCTCGCGCGTTTCGGTGTGCTCTATTGCGTCCGTGACGCGCCCCTGCTTCTGTGCAAGTGGCTAGACTTCAGAGGCGCGGGTTCGATGCCTCCGGTGCAGTTCATGCTGGGATTTATCGGTTTGGATTTTAGAATCCGCGGTTCAGCTTAGGCATTTGTCCGTAGCTTTGCCGGTTGGTCAGAGTAGCTGCCTGCCGCGTGTGCATGGTAGGTTTGCTGCTGGCTAGGCGGAGTGCACTTGTTGTGTTGGGGGATCTGGTGCAGTCCGAGTACATTGGGAGTTCCTTGAGGGCATCTGCATGTGGGTTTGAGGGAGTTTTTGCATGTTGAATCTAGTGGAGAAGATGGGCCGTTTGACGAACATACCCACGTCTAGTGTGGTGCTTCTGTATTTTGCATAATTACAAACCCATGAGAAATGAAATAATGCAAACCTGGACTGTACCTCAGTTCATTGCTAGAAATTATGTATTGTCGCCAATGCTGCCTACTGCCAATCTGTCACGTCGATGAGTCGTGATCAGCTCCTGCTTGCTTGATGATTTTATATTATGGGGTTTCAGTCAACAACATGTGTAGTATGCGCACCATCTTTTCGTTACTGCTCTGTAGGTAGTTGATGGTACAGAATTTTTCTTATTGCTCTTTGGAGACACTGTGCAATGAACCACAACTTTCTGTGGGTCAACATATTTCACTGGGATGTCTTTCATTAACTATAAACAGTTATGGAAATACTTTGATAGCAATGTACCTGTTATCTAGTAAGTGTTTTTTGTTCATCTATTTACTAATGCTTGTCATGTACTGTACATATTTGTTGATATATTCTTCTTAATGAACATTCCTACATTCACTTTTGATGACCAATATTAACAGAGCAAGTTAATATGTTGTTCTAGGAAGGACGAATGAATGTGTGTTGCATTTTTTATTGGTTCTGTATAAATGTGCATCCTGCCCGTTACAGGATTTATCTGTTGCTGCCAGTATTTTATTCATACATTTCTTGCAGCTTTTAAATTTTGCTGATAAATGTTACTTATTGTTTGAAGGACCCTGGTCTAGCACCTATTTTGGAAGAACCACCTGCTCATTCAGTCCAATATCAACATGAGATGCTGGGAGAGGAAACCAGTAGTGGTGTTACAGTGCCCATTATGGAAGGCATGGTACAAGACGCCATGCCATGTCATCTGTCTAGTGAGGACATGTCACTTGTTTTATACAAACCAGTAAATAAACCTGCCCTCTTAGGTCTCAGTATCGCAAATCCTTCAATCATAGTCAGTTCAGACTTGATACGTAGTCTAAAGAGTAAGTTGATTATGCCCAAACTTTATTATATTTGGATTAATCTTCTTCTGCATCTTTACTATTTAAATACCGCAGTACTGCACATTGTACAATTTCGAATATGTTATGGATATCAAATGTTGTAGATGAGCTGAGTTATTGTATTAACATTCTGCAAGTGTAGCTGTATTAGTGTGTACATGCCTTTATTGGTAAGTTGGGGGGAGTTTGAAGGATTATTGGAAAATCATGAGGATTTGAGGCTAGGAGTTAGATAGAATTTGGGGAAAGTAGAAGAATAGACAAGAGGGAGACAGGTAGAAGATGAGGCACTTGCTTGCTTGCTTCTGTTCGGTTCTTTTCTATCCTGTTCTTTTCTTTTTTTTCTTCTCTTTTCTTCTCTTTGATTGCTGTCTCTCTCTGATCTTGCTTCAGAGGGCCCAACTCACCCTAATATCCTGCAAACCCCTGTGGCAGTTTTGTCCCTTAACTGTCACATGACTCACAGTCCATAACAGTAAGGTACTGTGGCATAATACTTCAAGTGGTGCTTGATTCTAGTATGCACGGAACTGTGAAGGTCCTAATATCTAGTAGTGCCATGTGGCTAGTACAGATGAACGTAACTGGATTCCTGCGCACATTCTTTCCTTCTCTTTTATATGCTGTTTCGTCTTACGTGAGCGCCTTTTACTGTACCATATGTGCCGATGATTTTGGGAGATAAGAAGATGCTTAATTCTTAACGAGACATCACATTCTGCATTCACATACGTTTGTGCCCTGTTGCACAGCATGATGTGCTTATATGGGTTTTCTTTTCTTAGTTTTCTTGTGATGCCCTAGTTTGCCCCCCTGCTGTGCAAGATTTATCCATATTATGAATAATTATCTTATTCCTTTCCTTTTTGTTGGTTCTGTTATCTATACTTTGAGCATGTTTGGTTTGCTTCTGTTTTTTTGACAGCCTTCTATTTGCAGATCACATAATACTGTCTTGTTGATGACATATAACCTCATCATTTTCTTTCTCTATCAGATCAACCTTTCAATCAAGGGAATTGTCATGGGCTGGAGGACAATTCTCCTGAGCGCAGCAATTGCTTGGCATTGGTTCCTTGGGCGCCACAGCGGATTGCTATGACATCTAATTGGTCAACTTCCCCACCAGAAAACACAGAAATGCTTGAAGAGCCAATGGATGCTGATGAGACAGAAGTTACTTCTATGGACTTCGAGGAAGCGCCTCAAGCAACTCCTGGGGGAATCGATGCCACCAACCTTCACCAGTGGCACCAGCACTGTATGACCCCACCATCGCTGCCGAACCCATCAGCGCCTGTTATGTGGTCATGGTGACAATCTGGCGACATTGCTTCCTAACTGCACGTTCCTCACACGAAGGATTGAGAAATCCTATAGTTGGCCTCCACCCGGTGTGGCTGGTTGTTTTAGATGGTCTGAGAAAGGGTTGCTATGTGCATAATAGCTCCTCCTAGCGTAGCGCTGTTCTTCAGCAGTAATGGTAGCAAACTTGTGTGTTAGAAACATCCCCGTTACAGTTATGTCAGTGGACTTTTGTGTTAGAAACGACCACGTTACCATTTCTTTACCGTTGACATTTATGTACACATCTATCTTCATGCAATGCAATTGAGGTCAAGATACTGTCAAGGAACTCTTACGGCTGATGAGCTGACCCTGATATATCTGTCTGTTCAAACTATTGAGGACGCCCAGCTTTTTCTAGAGCTTTATGTTTTCCTGGTCGCCACCAGCATGGTCAATGGAACTTGTGAATGCAAGCAGGGAGGTATTCCTCGTGCAGGTTTCTACAAGCTTATGTGTTTGGGTTTTCTGTGTCACCGTTGTTGAAGAAACCAAGGACAAAGTAGATGTGATAGTCTGACTAGAGAATTAGAATCGCAAATTAGAAGTGTATGTGAGAACTAAAAAATATCGCATTCGCATAGCACGATACAGTTCCAATCACACACTGGGCTGTACTTGGGAGCATGGAATCGCGGTGCAGCGCTGCTCATATCCATTGTTATTCAGAACAGAAGCAGTGTTCGAACGTCGGCGTGCGTGGCCACGGTGCCTGCAAGTCCCACCGTACCGGACGATGTCGGCGGCGGATGACGGCGCACGCGACAAGATCAGACAGGACTTCGCTGGGGAAGACTTGGCAGTGACCACGCCTGTTCATCCCGTTCTGGCAGCAGTGACAGCGTCCGTGCCGACATAGCCACCCGTTGTATGGCAGTGTTTCTAGGTCAGGTTTCCACGACGACTGACTACGAGTGCCTATCTCCAGCTGCGTCCCTCAAAGCGTCCCCAAAGGGATTTGGGGCGCGCCGGATAAAAAATGCGTTCCAGCCGCGTCCCCCAAAGCCCATTTTTGTCCGGCGCGGCCCGATACGGTGTCCGGCGCCCCGAGCCCGTCCCCATCCCACAGGGGACGCACCGGGGACGCCGGACACAATGAAAAGCGAGGCGGGCTCCCACATATCGGCGACTATTTGCATAAACCGTTGGTTCGCGCCTCTTTTCTCGTCGCTCCTTCCTTCTCGCGCCTCCCACCCCACCGCCGCCGCTGGATTTCCCGGCCGTTTGGGCGTCTGATCTCTGCTGAGAGTCGGCACCGTTGTCGTGGCTGGGGCTCCCGCCGGTCGTGCCGCCACCGCCGCGTCGCCAGCGCGTCCCAGAACGCGCCGTCAAATCTGCCCCACCTCCGCTGCTCGACGACTTGCCAGGTAGGCGCGATTGACCGCTGTTTGTTGCGTCGTCTGCCTCGGCGCAATTTTAACCATTGATTTTGCTTTAGCCATGGACAACGACGATGAGATGGTTGCCCTGCTGCTGGAGGACGAGCAAGCCTTCGACGACGACCTGCGGGAGCATTTGCTGATCATCGCGTCCCTCCAGGACATGCTTGACGCTGAGGCGGAGAAGAGGAAGAGGCCGCGCCGCGGAGGATCAAGGCCGGGAAGAAGGAAGTCGAAGCCCCGACAGAGGATGGAGGGGCATGCCATGCTGCACAACGACTACTTCGCCGACGAGGCAACACATGCCGACAATTTTCGGCGCCGGTACAGGATGAGCAAGGGGCTGTTCATGAATATCCTCCACGGCGTTCGAGAGTTCGACCCCTACTTCAAGCTGAAGCTCGACGCTGTAGGCGTTCTCGGGTTCTCGTCGATTCAGAAGTGCACCGCCGCCATGAGGATGCTTGCATACGGAGCACCTGCCGATACACATGACGACTACCTTCGCATGAGTGAGTCTACTTCCATTGAGTGCATGTACACGTTTTGCCGAGCTGTGGTGGGAAAGTTTGGCAAATACTATTTGAGAGGGCCAACTGAGGAAGAGACTGCAAGGATCATGGCACAAAATGCTGCCAGAGGATTTCCTGGAATGCTTGGAAGCATCGATTGCATGCACTGGGCATGGAAGAACTGCCCGTTTGCTTGGCAAGGTATATACAAAGGCCGTCATGGATATTGCAGTGTGGTGCTTGAAGCTGTGGCAGATTATGACGTGTGGATTTGGCATTCTTTCTTTGGCATGGCGGGATCACACAATGACATCAACGTGTTGCAGCAGTCTCCGGTGTTCAGCAGACTAGTGGAAGGGCATGCTCCACCATGCAACTATGAGATCAATGGCCACGAATATACCAAAGGCTATTATCTAGCCGATGGTATATATCCAAAATGGGCCACTTTTGTCAAAACAATCTCGAATCCATCAGGTCTGAAGAATTCCCACTTTGCTACGCGACAGGAGGCTTGCAGGAAGGATATTGAGCGGGCATTTGGTGTGCTTTAAGCACAATTTGCCATTGTCCGGTACCCTGCTCTAAGCTGGTCTCACGACCAAATGTGGGAGGTGATGCAGGCTTGTGTGATCATGCAAAACATGATCATCGAGGATGACCGCAAGAATCATGCTAGGTCACATGTTGGTCCCTATGAGTGTCAAGGCCCTCTTGCGGAGGTTGATCATGAGTTGCCTGCAGATTTTGCTGATTTTCTCGCCATGCACGCAGAGATCCGTGACAGTAATGTTCATGAGTAACTTTAAGCTGATCTCGTTGAGCATTTGTGGAGGATCAAAGGAAATACCGTGGCACCTTGATGTAGCATCTAGCCCTATTTATTATATTTGTTTATTTGTTTTATTGCTTGTTGTGATTTAATTTGAAAACAATCCTCGCAAACATTTTTATTCATATGCTATATTTGGTAAATAGTTCTGTGTTAAAAAGAAGTATTTTAAATGTTTGGGGGCGGCGTTTGAGGGACACGGCTGGGGAGCGACGTCCCCCAAAGACGACACGAACAAAACACGTCCCCCAAACGCTCAATCCGACGCCGTTTGGGGGACGCTTTGGAGGACGCAACTGGAGATGCTCTAATATGGTCCTTCCTCGGACGACAATGTGCTACAGCTAACAGATGCAAACCATTGATTTATACGACAACAAAACATCTTGGTTAGCACAACAACAATGCAAGGCAGATAAAAGAAGGCCATCCTTTCGATCATCAAGGACTTAGACGTGATAGCCTACAGAGTTAATACTGTGAATTCGTAATGCAAGTGAGACCAAAATAATATCCCACTGCACCTACAACATCAATCAACAATCAGAGGGCCATATCTCGGTAATTTAGAGCATACTCCGTGTATCTGCGTTCGGAGTCAATCCTGTGTTGCTCAAATACAACGTTATTCAGAACAGAAGCATAAACACAACTCGTTACCCCATCTGGCACCGCTGAGGCGCTGATGTAATACAAACCATATACATACCTTCTCTACCAGCAGTGTAATAAGAACAGCAGACTTGCCACGAAACTGAGAGTACAATTGTTGATGGCCAGCGAATATTGGTGCTCCTCCCATAGACTTACAAATTAGCTCCTCCATCACTTCCAGTTTCCAACTCAAAAGAGAAACAAGGAGAAAAGGTCATCTTATAATAATACCCTACGTGTTGGTCGTAGAGTAGCTAACCCAGTGGTCACACTCACCAAAGCTGGAAACTAGATATTACAGGCTTCAAATTTTAATTTTGCCTGGTAGTGATATTAGCTCCTGGAGAAGTCTTCCATACTGTGCCATCTTAGAGCATCTCCAGTCGCGTCCCCCAAAGCGTCCTCCAAAGCTATTTGGGGCGCGCCGAACAAAAAAACGCTTCCAGCCGCGTCACCCAAACCCGTTTCCAATTTGGGTGACTGGGTGTGGCCTCGAGTGTTCTTTCTTGGCAGCGAACACACGAAACATTCGATGCATGGCCTAGCTAGGTTTAGTTTTTTTTGCAATATTTTATATTTGTGTCCACCATGGTTCAAACTATGTATTATTTTGTGGAAAACCATGTTCCTAATTATGTCTTCGTGTAAACCACGTTCCCAATCATGTATTAGTTTGTGGAAATTGAAATAAAAATGCCAAAAAAGTATTTTTAATGTTTGGGGGCGGCGTTTGGGGGACGCGACTGGGAAGCGACGTCCCCCAAACGCGGCACAAACGAAACACGTCCCCCAAACGCTAAATCCGGCGCGGTTTGGGGGACGCTTTGGGGGACACAACTGGAGATGCTCTTAGAGAATCTCCAGCCGTCTCCCCGGTAAGGCCTCCAGGACGCTTTTTTTACCCGGATGGACGAAAACGACCCAGTCGCGCCGCCGGATCCTCGTTTTCGCTCGGATTTGGGCTTTCATCCATCCGGCGAGCCCAGGTCATCTCCGCCCCCGGGGAGCGCTCGGGGAGTCCGGAGGAAACGAAAGCGCGGGAAACGCCGAGAAAACTTCCCGCGCGGCCGGTGGCCCCGACTTGTCGGCGACAAAGGCCAATCGTCTTCCACGCGGCGAGTTAATGTCGTCGCCTCGGATTCATGCGCGGCTCCCTCTATTTATCGCGGAACCTGTCTCCATCCTCTCCCCAACCCTGTCTTCTTTCCCCAATCCTCCTCTAGCGAGCAATGGCGGGCCACAGTGAAGGCGCAGCGAACAACGGCTTCGGCCGGCGTTCCCTACACCAGTGGGAGGCGGGACTTCTGCACATGGCGAGCTACCCGGTCCCGCCGGACTTCCGCGTGCCGGGAGGATCGCGCCTGAGCGCGGGGGGCGTCCCGATCTCACCGCTTCCGGTGGGAGGCGACGAGCTCGCGCCGCTATCGACGCTGTGCGGGTCACCCTCAGCGAGGAGCCGCGCGCGGAGGAGCAGTACCTCCCCGACAACTACGCCGCCTGGAACGAGTTCTTCCGTCTCCGACACGAACGGGAACTCGCAGCGTACGACGGTCCTCCCCCTCCTCCAGCGCATAACAACGCCGCTGGCCGCTGCCGCTGCTGGTGGGGCGCGCCGGGCCGCACGCTCGCCAGTGTGCTCGCGCACATCGAGGGCGGCAACTCGATCCCCCGTCTTGGGAATGCCGCCGTCGGCGCCGGCGCCGTTTCGGCATGTAGAGCGCCATTTTTAAATTTTAGTTTATGTTTTCATCTGGCCGAATTCAAATACATTACGGATCCGGCCTATATATGTACGAACTCGCCTATATATGTTAAATATCTCTAAATTTCGCCTATGTTTGAATGAATTTTGTCTTGTTTTGTCTAAATTCACCTACATTTTCCAAAATTTTCATCCATCCTGGGCTCGCCGCTGGGAAAATGGGCCTCCCAGGCAAACACTACATCCATCCGGCGCTAAATAGAGCCGGATTTCGGCATGGGGAGCCCCAACGGCTGGAGATGCTCTTAGCCAATGTGTCTTCAACAATTTCTGAACAGTGCCTTAATACACAAATATCATATGCTTCAAGTTGTGTTGCCTTGGACAGAACCAACTCAATGAAGTTCAAAGTCTTTCATGCGCATGGCTTGTTGAAGAAAATACCATTTTACCTTATCATAAGCTTTCTCAAAATATATTTAAAAAACCACTCCATCCATTTTCTTTCGATGAAGTTCATGGATAGTTTCATGTAAGACAACTACTTCTTGAAGTATATGTCGTCCTGACATGAATGCCGACTGCGTAGGGCTAATCACTGTTTCGGCAACAGTGTTAACTCTACTTGTAGCGACCTTCGTGAAAATTTTAAAACTAACGTTGAGAAGGCAAATTGGTCTATATTTTTGAATCTGAACAACATTCTCCTTCTTGGGTAACAAGGTAATAACACCAAAATTCATTTTGAACAACTGTAATTTCTCTGAATGCAATTGATAGAATCCTTGACCTCCTTCTCAGTAAATTCGGCCACTAGAATGTTATTCTCTTCTGAGGTTAATTGGGGAATATCCTGACAGAAATCCTCATTCATTGTGAGGGTAGAAGCAGCTGGCTCTCCAAACAACTTCTTATAATATTCAGATATATAGACCTGTAGATTATCATCTCCCACTATGGTTCCTTCATCCTGTTCTAACTGAATTTTTTTCTTCTTTCTATGTTTTCCATTTGCAATTAGGTGAAAATACTTAGTATTATTTCCCCCCTCTTGAATATATTTAACCTTGGCTCTCTGTGCCCATTTTGACTCCTCATCTCTACGAAGCTTTGTTATATCATCATTTGTTTTTCTTAATTTTGCTCTCTCGACATCATTTAGAGGGGCTGTCTCGGCTTTCAAATCCAACTCCTCTATTAAAAATAGTAGTTTTTTCCTTTTCTTTCTTGTATTGGCCACTTATAAATTTTGCTCAACCTTTCAGAAAATGGCGCAGCTGGCAAATTTTGTTTTGCCAAATTGCGATAGGAGGATTCCCACGAGTCTCAGCCTCCCATTCAGCCTTCACTATCTCGTAAAAATTATCATGTTTCAACCATGACAATTCAAAAGAGAAATGAGCTTTATTGCCTATGTGAGCCTGATTACCTGAATCAATTAAGATAGGAGCGTGATCAGAACCAGATCTTGTTAGAGCTCTAACATTCACCAACGGGAATTTTCGTTCCCAATTGACTAACGAGAGAACTCGATCAAGATTCTCATAAGTTGGAATCTCCCTCCGATTTGCCCAAGTGAATTATCTACCCGAGAGAGCAATCTCTCGCAGTTAGACTCTCAATAATGGCATTAAAAACGAAGGGCCAACGTGGCTTAAAATTATCATTATTCTTATCCTCCTTTCTCCTAAGTATGTTGAAATCCCCCCCCCCCCCAACCCAATAAGAGAAGGAGTAGATCCCGAATCTCCCATCCGGAATTCTACTTTATGAGCATCTTGAGCGGCACCATATACTAGCACCAATACTCATTCAAACCCATCATGCTTACATCTAACATGTAGTTTAAGACAAAAATCTCCAGCCTCTACAGTACCAACTTGGAGTGACGCATTATTAGTACCAATAAGGATACCTCGAGACCTCCCATGAGGTGGTAAACAAAACCATGAAAAATCTAAACCATTTGCCAATTTTTTTAAAATGGGTACAGAGAAGTTAGATCTCCCCGTCTCCAGTAAGGCCATGAAGTCTAATTTCTCTTCCCTTAAAGTTTCTTTGACAAATAAATATTTTGCAATATCACCGAAACCATCAGAATTCCAAAAAAGTCCTTTCATAGAAGTCATTTTAAACAGATTTTTTTTTGTTTTTGAACCTAGCACTTCTACGAATACCTGACAGATCAAAATCCTTCTTCTTTATGATTTTCTTTAATTTGATAATAGGCATTAAGAGATCATCTAGCTCTTCTAGCTCTTGCGCCTCTTCAAATATCATATCTCCAGTAAGACTTAAAATTTGAGAGGTAAGCATGCTATTTTGATCCTCTTCCTTATCATTATGCTCTTCAACATTTTTTTTAAAGGAATAAGGTTCGATTGACATCAACATCTTTAATAGATTTAACAGCTTTTGATATTTCGACATCATTTTTACCCAAGGAAATACCTAAGCGACTAGCCTTAAAAATAATATCATCATCTGACAACAAAACAACGGATGGTTCAGTTTTCCCATTACCTCTGGTCACGTAGTCATGCTTGAGGTTCACGTTCTGCATGGCCCTTTCCATGATTCCATCTGTGTGGCATCAACATTTGGTTGGGCTCAAATCCTCTCACTTGTCCTTATGTTAGACAATGAAGGACTTGTGATACCACCAAAAGCAGCTGCATCATGGACAGATGGCGTCTTCTTTGCCGCTCCTTCAAAACCTTTTACAGTTGCCCTTGGAGTACCTGAAAATTGCCTCGTTACCACAACTGGTGTCGAAGAATTTTTTGGCTCAAGTACGACAATTATACCTGTATTTTTGTTGGAAGGAACAAATGTTGATGTCAATAGCTAGACAAGCAACACAACTCCATCAATGAATCGTATGCACACATATTTTAGTTTGATAATTGGACAATTTAGTGCACATCTATCGAATGAAACTAAACCGAGGACAAACATGTTTTAGATAGGACCCACTAGGATCAACATCCATCACAAGATCCCTCGTGGTTCACATAACAATGTGCACATAAGAGCAAATAAAGAGATCAGCCCAAGATCAGTTCAACAAGAGGCCTGAGCCCAAACTCTTTTATCATTCTTCTGGCCACCAGTTTTTCATCATTGTTCCAGGGACATGTTGGTTGCCCGACCATCTGCCAATCCCAGAGTCCGTTGTACCGAACATGCCCATCCTTTAGCAGAACAACTCGTTGCAACGATGTGCACACCCTCACAACATACTTGAAAAGCCATATGTTGCGCTGCGTGAATCCAATCACAACTAGCTCCTTGAGGTGATTGTGCCGAAGATTATTGCGTGATTTCGACCAAGTCACCCCACGCAGGTAATCCGGCTCTGTTTCTGAGCGAGGCACATGGATGTGCAGGACCTCGAGAGATGGCGCGGCCATCATGAGGCCGCGTGTCCATGAGATGTCCCAGTTCGATGGCAGGTCGGCAACAAGGAGCCTTTTGAGGTCAGGCAGCTTCCTGTCCGGACGACTGGGCATAATCCATCTTCTCAGCCTGGTAAATCGGATGATGAGGTTCGTCATGGTGGGGGACATACTGAGGAACGTGTCGAACTCATCTACCCACCGCTGTCCCGATGCTATACTATCATCCTCTAGAGAAAATGTGAGGTTAGTATCCATGAGGCACGGAACCGAGCCGAATTCAATCCTTGCAGTGTCGGTTAGGCAGAATGCCAGGCGAACAAGCATTGGGAGGTCGCGCAGCTTGATCTCCATGAAAGAACACTCTTCCACGACGAGCTCCCTAATCTGTGAACACGGCGCGTCCACAACCAAAGTGTGATGTGCGCAACAGCAGGAGGTGAGGTGAAGCACCTGCAGCCCGGTGCAGTCTTTGAACACCTTCTCGTACACGTCTACGGGCGTGGAAGTGGGAATGTCACGCAGGACGAGCTTGGTGAGCGTGCCGTAGCTGTGCAGCGACGGCAGTGAGCAGCACTTTCCCAGCGTCAAGCTGCGAAGACGCGACCGGACGTTGAGGCAGTCGTGAGGCAAGCTGTAGGCCGGCGTCTGATCATCGCCGGACGCTAGCCTGACGACGACCTCCAAATCTTCCACTCCCCATGCGCCGACCGCGGCGGTGATCAGGCGGTCGGCACAGATGCCGTCGTGTGTCTAAAAAAACTCGAGACGGAGGGTCTTCAGGCGCCGGTCGTGGGCACCATCCGCATCCAGGAAGCTCGTCACTCCGTTGGTGAAACAACCCACCTTATAAGGTGGTCTAACTTCCTCCCAACTTTTCATGTGGGACTAAACTTCCCACCTCTTGCCACTCCCTAGTGAGCTGCCACCCACTTGGGCTCAAACTCACATGGGCTGCCACAATGTGGGCTTTGAGATTTATAGGGAAATCTAAAATCTAATGTGGACCACTAAAAGTGGATCTAATATTTCAACAAGATGCAAACCATTGATTTACACGACAACAAAACATCTTGGTTAAGAGCATCTCTAGCAGGGCCTGTAAAAATGCGAACTGAAAAAGTGGAGTTCAGTTTACCGAACTCGTGTTTACGGGTCGTAAAATGGCTGGCGCAGAACACTGTTTTACAGTTTTGGTTTACATGCTCTGTTCTGCGCCAGCGGCTTCCGAACCCGTAAAGACAAGGTTTATCAAAGACTTTACATATGATCAATGAAATGACACAATCGAATGCAAACAATTCATGCATAGTTCATAGTGCAGACATCAAATAACACAATCATAGCAAATAGTTCGTATTTCACCATCTCCTCTCACCGCCGGCATCAAAACGAGGTTGGCCCGCCATTACCATCATAGCCACCACCTCCATCACTCACCGAGCCACCACCAGTTGCTTCTCGACAAGCTAGTCTTCGTCTCTCCATGATCTCCGCGGAGGCCTCCTTCCACCACTCTAGTTGTTGCTCATTCATGTCCTTGGTGTTCATCATCATGATCTCCGTCTCTTCGGCCAATAGTTGCTTCATTGCTTTGGCCTTCTTCACGTTGATCCTCATCTCCTCCAACTTGGCCTTGTTCCTTGCTTCCTCTCGGTTGGCTTTAACCTTGGCAAGACTCACCTCCTTCTTCCTCTCGATGATGACAAGCTTGGTCTCCAATGTCTTGGCCGCTATCACCTTCTTGGGCTTCATCATTTGATTAAACTTGTCCCTCAGGAATGCAACCTCCCCCTCGAGCTTGAGCCTCTCCTTGGCCTTCTTGTTTCCCTCAAGCTTGTCAACGTTCCGACCCTCCTTTCTCGTCCTCGGTGTCGTCAAGCGCAACCATTGCAGCTTTCTTGGGGGCTACTTCTTCGTCCCTCAGTTGCCACTTGGGGAGGTATTGAAGCACATCGAAGCAATGACGCATGGTGAAGCTCTTGCCTTTGCTGCCGGCCATGTCTCCATACCTCGCATCGGCAATGCGATCCTACATTTGCAAAATGAAACACAAAGCGTCGATATGTGGTCACCAAAGCGAAACTACAATTGTACAAACTATATGTGCGGGCAAATTCACTCACATATTTGTCCACAGTTGCGCCGCTAGGAGGATTCGACACCACTTGGTCCATTGCTGTTGCCCACTTGCTGCAGGCCGGTTTGATCGCGTCCCAACGTCCCTGGAGGGATCGGTACGTGCGATCGACAGGATGGCGAATGCGTGGTATCAGTTTATGGAATTTGTCTTCGATTCGTTGCCAGTACCGCTTCCCTGTTTGATCGGTGCCGGAGACTGCATCCATCCCCACGGCGGCCCAAGCTCGGCACGAGGTGGCGTCTTCAATTTCAGTGTAGTTGTTCGCCCGTCTCTTCTTCATCTTTCCATCGGCCTCCACCTCGGTCACACCCTCGTCCCCTTCATCTTCTTCCCCTTCATCCCCTTCTTCCCCTTCCTCCGCGCCGTCGTCATCTCTGCCCATCCCAGCGCCAAATGGAGGGAGTGGGTTAATATTCACCTCCTCCAACATCTCCATGTACGACATGTCCTCGCTCGTAACAGTACGCTGCCTCAATTTCTACTCGCAATGAAAAACCGAGGAAGAGTTGTAAATGTGTACCTTCTTGACCCGTCGTCGAGCACGTCCTGGGCGACGTTCGCGGTGGCTTCCAGTGGCGGCGTAGGGGGGCGCCACGGCTCGTCGCCGACTTCACTTTCGTCCTTTTGGGCCCCGAACTCTTCAGCTTCGTGCGGGATGCCTTCGGCTTCGTTGATACCGCCGAGATGTCAGCGGTGGCAGCCGCGGCACCGGCTTGCGGGACCACATGCGTTCCCGCGCGCCGCCGCTTCACCACGCTCGTCGAGGACACCGTGGTAGCTACGTCCACGGGGGTCGCAGGGGTCGCCGGGATGGTTGGTGGAGCGGTGGAAGCTCCGGAGACCGCGGGAGAGGGTAGCGGCGGCTGCGAGCTATCAACGGTTGCCGGCGGCGTCGATTCGAGACTCATGGTGGAGAAATCGGACTACGGCGACACAGAGGAAGGTGAGGGCGCGCAGATTGGCGGCGGCGGTGATTGGGAAGAGCTGAAACTTCCCTCGCGCGCAAACTAGGGATTGTGTTCGAGCTGCGTTCAGTTTACTCCGTTGGCCCTACAAATACAGGCCGAGTTTGGTTTTCGGGCTAGGCCCGATTTTCTTTCAGTTTCGTCTCGTTTACGCGCACTGATCGGTGCCAGTTTTCAGCCCGAACCCGTAAACTGGTGGTTATAACACAACAGCAATGCAAGGCGGATAAAAGAAGGCCATCCTTTCGACCAAGGACTTAACAGTGATAGCCTACATAGTTAATACTGTGAATTTGTCATGCAAGTGAGACCAAAATAATATCCCATTGCACCTACAGCATCAATCAACAATCAGAGGGCCATATCTCGGTAATTTAGAGCATATATATCTGCGTTCGGAGTCAGTCCCGTGTTGCTCAAATACAACGTTATTCAGAACAGAAGCATAAACACAACTCGCTACCCCATCTGGCACCGCTGAGGCGCTGATGTAATACAATCCATATATAGTACATACCTTCTCTACCAGCAGTGTAATAAGAACAGTAGACTTGCCACGAAACTGAGAGTACATTTATTGATGGCCAGCGAATATTAGTGCTCCTTCCATGGAGTTACAAATTAGCTCCTCCATCACTTCCAGTTTCCAACTCAAAAGAGAAACATGGAGAAAATGTCATCTTATAATAATACCCTACCTGTTGGTCGTAGAGTAGCTAACCCAGTGGTCACACTCACCAAAGCAGAAATCAAATTTTGACGGTGACGGTGAGAAATCAAATTTTAATTATGCCTGATAGTAGCATTAGCTCCTGGAGAAGCTCTTCCATACTGTGCCACCTCAGCCAACGCGTCTTCAACAGATCTTGAACAGTCTCTGGATAGACAGACGTCAAACGCTTCAAGTTGTCTTGCCTTGGACAGAACCAGCTCAATGAAAAGCATCTCATTGCGTTCACAGATGACACCTTTCATACGGACATTTGTGAGATTGGAGAACAAATCAGCAGCACACTGCCCATACAGAAAATCAATCCCTACTTCCATAAGTGTATTTACATACACCATGAGCTGGTAAAAGCGAAGGATGAGAACTAAATTAGAACTAGCATAGAAGTAAAAAAAAAAATTACGTTCAATATAATATTTAGCATTATACCTCAATTTCCAAAACTTCAAGTTTAGGAGCATTCTTGACAACACATAAGATATTAAAAATGCTAGCTGGAAAGGGAAGTTGTGTCTGGAGCGATAAACACTTCAGATTTTCAAAGGATGGTGGCAGTCCCTTAAGAGCATTATTCCATGTAAACTGAAACATAAGTGAAGCATTTATGTCAAGCAAGAAATAGGTGACGGGAACTAGATTTGTGCAATAGTTCTTGTGTTATGTATTACAATCTTTTTGTTTTAGGGGCAATATATGAACATAAACTACTCGTATGATGTATGTATAATGTGAAATCAACGAGGACTTCCGAAAGCAGAAACATATCCAACACGGCAACACAATGACCTGACATACACGGAATACCAAAGCAATGGACAGAACCAGGAATCAAGGGGAAACAGAAGGAAAACGATTTACCGGAATACTGAGCTTGAGCTCCCTAGCTTGATCCAAGCCAGAGATGAGGTTCAAAAAATCTCGATCGTTAACATGGTATCTAGAGCCCAAGCCTGACATATCTGCTACCTCAAGGAAGGGGAGACCACTGAAATGCCACCCGTAATAATACATTGAAATGATGTGAAGACGCTGGAGATTGGGCGCGTTAATAACCCATTGCTCGTACACTCTCCCACCGTCAACCTGGACTGCAGGAATACTCAGTTCCTCAAGCTGCAGGGTTCGAAGCGAGATGAGTGCCTCCAACCCTTTGACACCTTGCGGAAATCCGACTTTGGATAGTGTTAGCGTGGTTAGACTTGGGAGCCTCACAAAGCAAGGCGGTGGGGCTGGGATGTCACAGCCGACAAGGTCAAGAGTGGCGATCTGGCGGCAGGAGAAGATGCAGGAGTGGAGCATGTGGATACGTGGGAACGTGACAACTTCCTCATCTATTCCAATGATATTCGACCACTGGAATGTAGCCTGGATTCTCTCTCAACTCACTCGAGAATTGGAAGAACAAAATCAAGGGGCAAAATCTGATGAACAAGACAGAGGGTTTTGTGCTGCGTGAAGTGTCACAGCTTTTCTGTTTTCTCTCCCTTTTATTCAGTTCCTGAGAACGTGGTTGATCACCACGATCCGTAAGCCTCGCGCCATCCCACGAGCAGATCATGGCACCAACAGAATTGGTCCTAATCCGTTACATGCAACATCTAGGACCGTAACTACGAGCTGACGAAACTGATGAAACTGAAAGTGTTCGACACCTAAAACCCTCTAGTGACAGGACTTATTTGCTAACATCGAATCGGACTCCCACGGCGGCGAGGCGGAGAAGCCAGTGGTCGCAGCGGCCAAAGTCCGGCACCGGGACGTGGGGATGGCGGAACTCGTGGACGGGCTGGGCGCAGTGTGCAAGGACGTGGTCAATGGCATCTGCGGGCATCCCGAGTGGCCAGTCGAGGAAGCGGTAAGGGACGGTCTCCCAGCGGCGGCGCCAGGCGCGGGAGAGCACGGAGGTGCGGGCGGCGTCGCGGAAGGGGAGGTGGGAGAGGATCTCGTCCAGCGTCGCCGGCGGAAGCGATTCCAGGGGCGACGCTGTTGCACTGTCCCGCGACCGGCGCCGCGACGATGTCGCCGCCGCCATTTCTGATGAATAGAAGTGACGATTCTGAGATGAAATGCCATGTAACAGGATCAAGGAAGAGCTAGAGATCAAGATGTGTACCTCGATTGAAGGATGATTCTAGGATTTGGGGTCAACCGGCGGTACCCTAGCTCGCAGCCGGCGGCGGTCGCCGAGGAGTGATGAGTGAGGACTGAGGAGTGAGCACGAAGGTGCAGCCCACCCTAGTGCTACAGAGCTTTTTTCGGCCTTCCTTGAACTGAAGAATGACGGGCAGCGGGTTTTATCGTTTGTCCGCGACGACGACGTGCGGCGAACAGAACACGGCAGCCGCAGCGCAGGATTTCAGGTCGCAGCTCAAGAGCGTGGAGCAGCGTCGGGAGGTGGCCACTGTTGAGTTGCGATCTTCAGGAAATTCAGGAATATACCAGGTTCCAGATTTTGTTCCAAAACTACCAAAACAATGTCTTTAAGCTATACAAGTTGAAGTTCTTATCTGGAACTAACTAACTGGACAAAGCCACAACCCACATGACTAACACACGCACATTGAAACATAGGATGGGGATGCTTAGCAGTGCAGTTGCAAAATGCAAAATGAAAAATGAAGGAGGACTCATGTTTCTCTTGCATCTTCTAGAAAGAAGAGTATCTTAAGAACAGATTTAGGGCGAGAACTGAGAACCTATGCCATGCATTTCTCAACACGCGCATGCACCACTTAAGTTGTGTGAATCGAGGTTTTCAGTGGAAGAATGCAGGATCAGTGAGGAGTCACACGGCAACAACTTTCATGCCATCTCGATGCCAACATAGAGAATGCACGAGTTATTACCTCAATCTCTATAAATGGCCATCACTGCCTTTGCTTCGTGGTGGACAGTGAACAGGGCGACCATATCGTAGAGAAAACCATGGATAGTGAGATATTTGGGGATACCAAATCAGCTCGGCATCCACCATAGATGGCTACGTTGAGCAGCCAACGCCTCCCGTTCGGGGAAACGCCGAAACAACGGTTGTCTGGCTAAGAAGGTGATATCTTGTTAATCGTAGGTTAGACATTGTTCTATCTTGTAGGTGTGTAAGTATTATACCTTTGATAGTGACCAGAAGAGACGCGTGTGCCACCATATGCTTAACACTCGTCTCCGTGTACCATGACTGTTAGATTTGTAAACGTGAATATCCATAGAATGTTAAGCTCCATGTTATTCACGGAAAAAAATCATGTTGTTTGGCTGATGACAAATGATGTTTAGTCCATGATGCCCCGGAGTTCAGGCCGAGTTTCTGGAGACTTCTTTAATTTATGTTGGTTGTGATTGCTTGTCGAGGCATAGCCCCTTCATCGGTTGATTACCCGATTTATTGCATAATGTGTAAGATGTTTACAAAAAAAGGTTAACCTAGGCTCCATCACCCAAAACTAGATTACAAATCCGGTTCTTAAACTGTGAGCCAAACCGGTTGAACAAAACTCGTGAGACCCTCTCTATATTGCACAAAGAGCGCAAAATCTTCGAGGTTCATTACCCTGAAAGTGAGGATCACATGTTAATCCAATAAGTTTTTTTTTGGATAGCATGTTGAAACTCAAAGATTTGGAATTGTTAAAAATATTTGCTTTAACTCGAATATTTGCTCACACCCAAAGAGGCCAACATGAATAGCTCACACCCACTTGGATATTTTGTTTAACTTTTTCACTAATCTCTCTCAATGAGTTCCCAAACATATTTATAATACTACTTGGTGGAGAAAGATTAAAAGCAAGATGAAGAAATATTCACATAGTAACAAGGCAAACGGACAAGCTGCTTGCAGTGAGCTCATTCCAGATGTCACGGCGCCAGAACTTGCAGAAGCACTGGCTGTCTGGCTGTTAGGCATGCATTGACTCTCACTCGGGAGGAAGGCTACAACAAGATCATGTTGCCTACGGATTGCCTATTGGTGGTGCATCACATCAACAACTCCACTCTTGATCGCTCGTTCTTAGGAGTGGTCATTCAGGACATCAAGAAGGCGGCTTCAAAGTTTATTTCTTACTCTTTCTTCCATGTCCATCGTAAGAGAAATGTATCGGCTCATGTTTTAGCTCGCCGGTCTGAAACTTTTGGATTTGTTAGTTTTCGTTTTGTTGCACCGGATTGCATCCGGGAGATACTTTGTAATGATTTTATTTGATCAATAAGTGCCGATATTTCCCTAAAAAAACACACATTTCTTACTACCACATAGACAAATTATTTTCAGTTAGGAATATACTCTAAAAAAGGTAACAATAATCTAAATCCTAAGTGGAGCTTCCGAACGTATTTTAACTACCCTAGAGTACATGAACTTAACAAAAAAACCTTGTAAAGAGTGAAGGTTTCAACGAAACACATCCAATTCGACGGATAGATTAGTATCCATTAGCCACTGCAGACGGAGGTAGGCCGTCCATTTTTCACTGGTCAAAGAGTGTAACAAAAATATTATGCTAGAAATATACAATTTTTTCAGAACGTCTCAACTTATCTTTTGTAATTTTTCAAAATTTATTCCTTTATCCAAAAAATAAGCATTGCATCCCGTGTGTTAGATGGGAAGATGAATATATCGAAATTTCTAGCTTTTTTGCAGTTGAAATTATTATTTAGTTTCATTAAATTTATTTGCGATTATATAATTTTGTTCTTTTTCACATGAATGGTAATAGAGGAATATTCTAAAAGTTTATTTTGATGTTAAAAGTAGTAGTTCATCTGTGTTGAAAGTCAGATTTTGGGTTTGTGCTATGCCTCACCGGTTTATTTACCCTAAAATTCCGTCGACGTGGGCTTACCTAGTAGTTGGGGTCGCAGTGACGCACCCCAACGATCGGAGTTCGAACGAATTTTGAAATTGTCACGCCAAGTCCCGCTTCTACTGTATCAAAAAGTGTCTAGTTCCTCCTAGACACGATTTCATTTTTCAAAAAGAAAAATATTTGAATTTTATAACACTAAACAATGAACAAGAGAAGGCTTTTCGAAAAGGAAATTGCAGCAGCACGAGAAAAGCCAGCATGCAACACAGACGATCGAGCCACTCTTCGACACCTGGAGACAAGGGGCCAGATCCTTTCTATCTTATCACTCGTTGACTGCCATGTGTGCATGCAACCAGCTTAAGTAGATTCCACACTCCAGAATACCTGGCCACTCTTCGACACCTGGAGACAAGGATCGAGCGGCGATAAGCAACCTAAAACCAAACAAACACCTGGAGACAAATCATTACAATTTACTTTTCTTTATTGCTAGTTTTTTTTTTTCGATAAAGGGAATATATTAATATCGAGAGATACCAATTACACCCAGCCTCTGCAACAACGCACCACCCTAATGGCACTACGGATGCACACAGCCAAAAAAAGGAAAAGAAAACTAAGAAACAAAAGTCCCGCTACAGTATCACCGACCTAACAACAGCAATACAACCACCACCATGACAACACCTGAATTGCAGACTCTCCAAAAAACGACGCCTCCAAGAAGGGAACAGTGCTCCAACACCGTCGTCGCCCGATCAAAGATCTTAGGTTTTCACCCTGAAGATAGTCCCCACTCTCAAAACAATGCCTCCACTAAGGTCACTGCCAGGCACAACCAGTTAAGGCCAGACCTTGGGTTTTCACCCTGAAAGGTAGGACTCTGCGCTTCACATGTATTGTCGCCCCCACTTTCATACCGCTGTTGTGAAGCCCGGACACCAAGCAAGCCCCTCAACAGCGCGGAGACTTGAACCTCCCTTAGCTAGTCCTCCCCTCCGGCCTTCATGAAATTCTCTTCTTCCGACTTTCATCATGGATCCATAGTCACTTGATGTCAACACAGAAAAAGAGCTTCGCGCCGCTCCCTCCAGAACCAAACGGTCGGAATAAACGCATGGGTGCGCACGACCGAATACCTCCGATCCAGCAAACTCCAGGCAAAGCACTGTTACATTCGCCGGCGGAGCCTTCCGGAACTCAACCCTCCGGCCAGATCACGAGTCCAGGCCTCCGGTAGGTCCTCCTCTTCACGCAAGAGAGGCCCTAGGACCGCCGTCTTTATTCAGGCCGGACCCCCACGTCGGCGACCATCCCGGGCTGGCCAACCCAACCCTCCACCGGCGACACCATCGCCGGCTTCCATGCACATCCGTCTCACCGCTGGATGGCGATGATAGATCAAAAATCCACCACCACCAACCGCAGGCCGACCCTCTCCGGCGAAGAAGAGGCCACCTCCTCCGTCAAACCCAAGGCTGCTGCCCCGGGCGCCCTCGTGTCGCGGAAGATGCCCGAGATCGCCTCCACGCACCAACGAGAGGCGGGGGTGGATGGCATGGCGCAGACCGAGGGTCTGGCCGCCGCCCACCACCAACCCCTGCCGGAGTACTGCGGGAAGCCGACGAGAAGAGGGAGACCGCAGCGCCGCCCATCCCACCCGCGCTGACCGGTCCGCCAGGGGACAGCCGACGGGAGGAGGGCCACCGCCGCCGTCGCCCGTCCCACGCACGTCTTCTCCGCCAAGCATCGAGGAGGTGGGGATCCGGCCGCCGATCTCCACGCGGCGACGAGGAAGGCCCCCGCCGCCGCCACGCCCCGAGGGACTTTGCCCCCGGCGGCGCTACCGGCGGCGGCGGCGGAGGGCAGGGTGCGGGAGGGTTAGGGTTGGGGGCGGCTCTCTGTAGAGTTCTTTCTGTCTGCGAGTTGGGTGTTGTTGGTGACGATGTCTTGATGGAAAGTTTGGCGTCGCACATAATAAGAGGCCCGTGGCTCCATCTTCGTTAGGGTGTTGTCGTCGTGGTCGTCGTGGTTTACACTGGAACATGACATGTTTTGTTCCCGTGGATCATCGGCGCTAGATCTATCGACTTATCTTGTGGCATTTTCGCCGATCTTGGCGGTGGTTTCAAGTTTTCTCATGCTTCTTTCTTTGATGCTCATGAAGTTCTTCTAAAGCAGCACAACAGTCAATCAGCGGCTCGGAAAATTGCCTTGCAAGGGGTGTTTCCCCGTCTACTACGTTTATCGATATCATATCCTCACCTATCAGGGTGTGCGACTCAAACGGCTCTTTAAAACAGTCGAGGTTACAATAACCTATGTAGGTTTGGTCTTCTAAGATTTGGTCAGCTGATTCTCGGAGGAATGTCACGATGCAAAGGATGAGTTCGAGACGACCGCGACCTTGAAATTTCTAGTAGCTTTTAGTTTTATCAGAAAAACTTGTGGTTCACACATATTTTACGTGTTTTTTGATAAATGGAATATATTAATATCAAAAGATACCAATTACATCTAGCCTCTGCAACAATGCCCCACCCTAGTGGCGGTACGGATGCACACAGCCAAAAAAGAGTAAATAAAACTAAGAAATAAAAGTCCCACTACAGCATTCCAGACCTAGCAACAGCAATACAACCACCACCGTGACAACACCTAAAATACAGACTCTCCAAAAGCGACGCCTCCAAGAAGGGAACAGTGCACCAGCGCCGTCGTCGTCCGCCCAAAGGTCTTAGATTTTCACACTGAAAATAGTCTCCACTTTCAAAACAATGCCTCCAACAAGGTCATTGCTAGGCACAACCAGTTAAGGCCAGACTTTGGGTTTTCACCATAAGAGGTAAGACTCTGAACTTCACCTGTGCTGCCGCCCCCACATGCATACCACTGCTGCGGAGCCCGGAACGCCATGCAAATGCCTCAGCATCACGGAGACTCGAACCTCCTTTAGCCAGTCCACCAATCCGGCCTTCATGATATTTCTTCTTCAGACTTCACCATGGACCAAAAATTTACCTGATGTCAACACAGATAAGAGCTTCGCGCTGCTCCCTGATGTCTACGTACGCTTCTATTCCTGTAGACAGTGTTGGGCCTCCAAGAGCAGAGGTTTGTAGAACAGCAGCAAGTTTCCCTTAAGTGAATTACCCAAGGTTTATCGAACTCAGGGAGGTAGAGGTCAGAGATATTCCTCTCAAGCAACCCCGCAATTACGATACAAGAAGTCTCTTGTGTCCCCAACACACCTAATACACTTGTCAGATGTATAGGTGCACTAGTTCGGCGAAGAGATATTAAAACGCAAGTGGTATAGATGGTGGTAATATTGCAGGAAGTAAAGATGCAGTAAAACAGTAAACAAGTGATGTTTGCAGTATTTGAAAACAAGGCCTAGGGATCATACTTTCACTAGTGGACACTCTCAACATTGATCACATAACTGAATAAATAAATGTTACACTCTAGTGTTGGATAACAAACACCATTCATTGTGTAGGGCTACGAGAGCACCCTCAAGCCGGAGTTAACAAGCTCCACAACTTCATAAAGGAAACACACACGATGCGCACACCGTCACCGTCACACCGTGGAGAGTGAATCCGGAGTTCATATTAAAGTAACCTCTAGAGTGTATACTAGTGCTATGATACGTCCAAAACGTATCTACTTTCCCGAACACTTTTGCTATTGTTTTGCCTCTAATTTGTGTATTTTGGATGCAACTAACACGGACTAACGCTGTTTTCAGCAGAACTGCTCTGGTGACTCGTTTTTGTGCAGAAATCCAACTTTCGGGAAAATCCTCGGAATTTATGCAGAAGGCCCTATTTTCCCAGAATAATGACGGAGCCAGAAGGACAAACCAGGTGGAGGCCCGAGGGCCCCACACCATAGGGCGGCGCGGCCCAGGGGGGCCCGCGCAGCCCTGTGGTGTGGCCCCCTCGGCCGGCCTCCGACGCCCTCCTTCGGACTATTTATCGGCCTCGACCTAAAAACGCACGGGGAGAAGTTGAAGTCGCCAGAAACCCTCCAGAACGCCGCCACATCGCGAAACTCCGTCGCGGGAGCCAGAAGTCTCCGTTCTGGCACTCCGCCGGGACGGGGAATTGGAGGAGATCATCGCCGCCATCACCGCCAACGCCTCTACATCAACCAGCCATGTTTCCCCCATCCATGTGTGAGTAATTCCCCCGCTGTAGGCCGAAGGGGATGGTAGGGATTGGATGAGATTGGTCATGTAATAGCATAAGATTGTTAGGGCATAGTGCCTAGTGTCCGTAATTGGTACTTTGATGATATTGTTGCAACTTGTTATGCTTAATGCTTGTCACTAGGGCCCGAGTGCCATGATCTCAGATCTGAACATGTTATTGCTTCATCAAGATATTCATTGTTTATGGTCTTACCTATAAGTTGTATACACATGTCGCTGTCCGGAACCAATGGCCCCGAAGTGACAGAAATCGGGACAACCGGAGGGGATGGTAGCGATGTGAGGATCATATGTGTTCACGGAGTGTTAATGCTTTGCTCCGGTACTCTATTAAAAGGAGTACCTTAATATCCAGTAGTTTCCCTTGAGGCCCGGCTGCCACCGGCTGGTAGGACAAAAGATGTTGTGCAAGTTTCTCATTGCGAGCACGCACGACTATATATGGAACACATGCCTATTGATTGCTTTGTACTTGGACACCGTTTTATTATTATCTGCAAATGCCCTGCTATGATTGTTACATGAGTTTCTCTCATCCATGCAATGCCCGTTCATCCGTCCCCGTGCCTACAGTATTTTAATCCTGCTGTTTACTAAAATCACTACTGCTGTCTTTGTTACTCTGCTGCTGTTATTTCACTACTGCTACGGCTATAAAACTGTTACTACTGATAAACTCTTGCGAGCAAGTCTGTTTCCAGGTGCAGCTGAATTGACAACTCCGCTGTTAAGGCTTCCAAGTATTCTTTGTCTCCCCTTGTGTCGAATCAATAAATTGGGTTTTACTTCCCTCGAAGACTGTTGCGATCCCCTATACTTGTGGGTCATCAAGACTATTTTCTGGCGCCGTTGTCGGGGAGCATAGGTTTATTTGGAAGTTCACTTGGATTAATATTGTTCGCTGCAAATTCTCCATCATGGGTAAACCTCGCGATACTAAGATCGCCATATTACCATCCACTACAAGAAAAGGTACAATTCTGAATACCTCTGCTGCTCTTGATTCACCATCTGTGATTGATAAACTTGTTTCACCGCCACATGCTTCACATGCGGGTACTTCTGCTGAATCTGAAAATTCTCATGATATTGATAATGTTTCTGCTGTGCTTGATGGTAGTGGTTCATTGGGATCCTTTCTAGATGCTACAATTGCTAGGTCTAGACAAATAGAAAATACTGAAACTCCTAATGCTACTACACCTGTTAATTCACATGAACTTGATTATTTTAGTGATGATCCTGATGAAGATTACGTGGAGCTTAATGATGATTTTATTGAAAAATGCAATGCTACTACTGATGCAAGAAAAATTAAAAAGTTGCTTGCAGAACATGCTGTTAGATATAAACTGTCTCCTGATCCTAAATTTGCCACATCTCCTATAAACATTAAGGATAAAGATTATGATTTTTCTCTTGATCTATCTCATATAGCTATTGTTGAGAAAGCACCCTTTTGTGGTACTGAAAAAGAAAGTGCTGTTGAACACATGACTGAGTTATCTACTCTAAGTAGCTTGTTTTCTGATGATGTCAAGATGCGTACTTACTTTGTTGCTAAAATTTTTCCATTCTCATTAAAGGATGACGCTAAAACTTGGTATAATAATTTGCCATCTAATTCTATTAAAAGTCCGAAAGAATTGCTTGATGTTTTCTTCCGCAAATACTTTCCTGCTAGTGCTCAACATATTGCTTTGCAGAGAATTTATAATTTTGACCAGGGAGATGAAGAGAAATTGCCTGAGGCTTGGGCGAGATTTTGCTCTCTTATTAGAGCTCGGCCTAACCATGATTTGGAAAAGCATGATTTACTTGATATATTTTATAGTGGACTAACTATTGAGTCTAGGGCATACCTGGATAGTTGTGCTGGTTGTGTTTTCAGGAAAAGAACTCCAGACGACGCTGAAGAATTATTGGCTAAAATAAGCCGGAATCATGATGATTGGACTACGCCTGAACCAACTCCAACTCCAATATTGAAGAAGAGGGGTTTAATTAAATTGAATGATGAAGATATGAGGGAAGCCAAGAAGTCTCTCAAGGAGAAAGGTATTAAATCTGAAGATGTGAAGAATCTTCCCCCCATAGAAGATATATGTGAGATAATTCCCCCTTCATCCATGATTGAGGTAAACTCCCTTCAACGCTTTACTAGGGAAGATATTCCGTATTCGAAACCTCCTGCACAATGCTTAGATGAGTTTGATAATTATATTGTTAAGCAAGAAAATTTTAATATGAGAGTAGAGAATCATTTAATGGAAAATTCTCGAGCTATTAGTGAATTGCATGATATTGTAGAGAGAACCTCCAATGATGTTAAGATGCTTGTTAAACATTTTCATATGATTCAAACTCAAATTGATCAACTCACTAAAGTGCAAAATGACTTGTTAGGGAATAATTCTAAAGAGAAACATGCTTATGAAGTAACAACTAGAGGTGGTGTCTCTACCCAGGATCCTCTATATCCTGAAGGGCATCCCAAAAGAATTGAACAAGATTCTCAACACATTGAACCTAGTGCTCATTCTAGGAAGAAAAAGAAGAAGAAACATAAAAATGTTGTAGAATCCTCTGAACCTGTTAATGATCCTAATAGTATTTCTATTTCTGATGCTGAAACTGAAAGTGGTAATGAACATGATAATGATAAAGATAATGATAAGAATGATACTCCTGATAAAGAAGAGATTGAAGAAGAGCCTGAAAAGCATGCTAAAAATAAAAAGTATACTAAAGAAGACTTTATTGCTGAGAAACATGGTAATGAAAGAGAACCTTGGGTGCAAAAGCAAATGCCTTTTCCTGCTAAGAAACTAAAATCAAAGGAAGAAGAACACTATAATAAATTTTGCGATTGGATGAAACCTTTATTCTTGCAAATCCCTTTGACTGATGCTATTAAATTGCCTCCTTATTCAAAGTATATGAAAGATATTGTCACTAACAAAAGGAAAATCCCCAATGAGGAAATTTCCACTATGCTTGCTAATTACTCTTTCAATGGCAAAGTTCCAAAGAAGCTGGGCGACCCAGGTATACCTACTATTCCTTGTTCTATTAAGAATAATTATGTTAAAACTGCTCTATGTGACTTGGGAGCCGGTGTCAGTGTCATGCCTTTTTCTCTTTATAAGAGACTTTACCTAGATAAGTTGATACCTACTGATATATCTTTGCAAATGGCTGATAAATCTACTGCTATTCCTGTTGGTATATGTGAGAATGTTCCTGTTCAAGTTACTACTAACTGCTTAATATTAACTGATTTTGTTGTGTTGGAAATGCCTGAAGATGATAATATGTCTATTATTCTTGGGAGACCTTTTCTTAACACCGCAGGGGCTGTTATTGATTGCAATAAAGGAAAGGTTACTTTCAATGTTGATGATAGGGAGCATACCGTTTATTTTCCCAAGAAGATTGAGAAAGCGTGTGGAGTTAATACTATTTCTAATGTGAGAACTATCAAAGTGGGAACTATTGATTGTCCTATATATGAGCCTAAGGAAGAATATCAAACTCTCGTGATTGGATCCATATCAATACAATTCAAGGTAACATGATTGATTTGAGGTTTATTTCTTCTTATGCTATGTAAAATTTATTTGGTGACAAGACTTGATCAACCTTGTTAACGAATACCTTTTACATGCATAGAGAGGGTAAACAACATCTCTTTCTTCCTCCACTTGCTCTAGTTGCTGTAGCATTTTTAATTTGCAAAGTTCCTTAGTTATTTGGAGATTTCAAAATTTTTCCTGGCCAGTAATAATAAACTAAATACCCAGAAATGTGCGTTTTTCAAAAGTTTTCAAAAATTCACAAAAATTATACCGTTGGTCCTATTTTTCGGCGAGGCACCTGGCAGCACCAGAGGATGACCTGTGGGGCACCAGAGGCGCCAAACCACAGGCCGGCGCGGCCTAGGAGGTGGCCGCGCCACCATGTGGTGTGGGCCCCTCCTTGCCCCACTTTGCCATCTCTTCCTCCCAGCACCTTCTCTCTCCCGAAAAAACTCGTACCAAGTTCCTCTCTCTCGCGTTTTTGCTCCAGAGCTCCAGATTTCTCGATCTCTTTGCTCAGCCCAGATTTCCTGCTGAAATTTGGCACATTTGCTCCTTGGTATGTGACTCCTCCACCCATCCAAGTACAATTTTGTTTGGTTGAGTATATCTTGAATATTTTGCTGCTGTAGGTAACATGTTTAGTGAGCTTGCATGCTTATTCTAAGTGGTAGAAATTAGTTTTGATGCATGATTAGTACTCTAGCAAGTTCCTATGGTAGTTTCCCTCAATTATATGTCACCAAACCAAATTTTATATCACTTGTTGAAAATTTCAGAGAAGCTATGAAGAAGTTCAACTTTGGAGAGTTGTTCAAGAAAGGGACAACCAGCACCGGGAGGCCTTCTAGGGCCACCACCCGGATTAGGCGATCATACAATGAGGACATCATCGCGCCTAGCTTCGCGCCCGAAGAGGACAACGGGGCTCCTAATGCTTCGTCTTTTCCATGCTATGATTTTCTGAGGAATGCAGGGATATTGGAGGATTTCTTCACCCTTGTCAACAGGGCAGGGTTAACCACCTATGTGGGAGATGAAAGGGAGCAATACTACATGCTCACCAAAATCTTCGTCGAAAGTTTCAAGTTCGACAACAAACAATATGAGCCGATGGTTGCATTCAGGATCTATGGTAATCCTGTTACTATGAAATTGGAGGATTTTTGTCGTGCATTGGATATTGTCCCTGTAGGTACAGCAAGTAGGATTGATGACAACCCCCGGGACTTGTTGGAGCTCTATCGAGGGATTACCGATGATGATTGTCGCACCATTCAGCGTGGCAAGATAAGAAACATTCAACTCCCCGCCATTAAGTATTTTGCATACTATATTGCTACTAGCATTCTTGGTAGGGAGAACACTAGCAACATTTCTAGTTACCATCTTGCTTTCTTTAATATTGCACTTACTGGTCAGACATCTTATCACCTTGGTGCTCTTATTGCTCGCCGCCTGACTAACAGGGGGCCTATTTTTGGAGGAACTATTGCGCTGCATGTTTTAACATATCTAAGTCTTCCTCTTGATCCTAATGATGTGCCATTGGCCCCTAGGAAACTTGATATTGCTGCTATGAAGAGTCATCATTTTGTTACCGCTGATTCTACTTTAGATAATATGGTCTATAGAATGTTGTTTTCTGACGGGGATGAGAAGGAAATTCCTCTTCCCCAACCAGGTTTGTTCAGTATTGACAGGCAATCATGGTCGTGCACTAAGGAGGAAGTGGATGAACATTTGAAGATAAAAGACTTCCACCAGCAACATGACTCCGAGGACGCCGGGGCCTCCTACGACCACACCGTCACGTATCCGGGTGCTTCTTCTAGCACATACCCGGAATACGATCCATCTTCGTCATACTACGGAGACACTACCTCATGGGATCGATGGGATTGAACTCCACTTAGGCCAAAAGCCTAAGCTTGGGGGGAGGTATACCGGCATCACTCATTCTTTGCATATTATGGTTGCTGGATACTTGTACATACTTGTTTTGTTCGTTTGAGTGGTTTTCTAATGAGAGGAAGATGATATTTGGGGAAGTGCTGCCTGAAAACAGATTCTGGAATGTTACCGTAAAAATTCTCAAAAATAGCCAGAGCTTCATTTTGAGCTGCCAATTTTTGTGCAGGTTCCCCAGGTTGTTATCTAACTTTCATTAGTTGAACACTTTTCGAGCTGAGCAACGTAAGATTTTTGTAAAAATCGATTTCTGTACTGCTGTCAGGTTTTGGCAGATTTCTGCCATCTCGCTTTTCTGTGTTTCTTTTAGTTTGCTATTTCTTGTTTTTGCTTTGTTTCTTTCCCAAAACACAAAAGACCAAAAATATTTCTGTTGTTTCTCTTCACCATTTGTTTGCTTTGGTTTCTTGCATTTGTTTCACTTTATTTGCTATTGCTAGTTTGCTATAAGAAAACCCAAAAAGATTTTGCTTTGTTTGTTTGTTTCCTTTTGTTCTTGTTTCTAATTTGAAAACACCAAAAATATTTGCTGTTCTTCTTTGGTTTGTAAAGTTCTTTATGAGTTCAATGGTCTTCGGTGGCTGGAGCGTGGTTTTCATTTCATATTATCCAAGCTACACAAGTGAAAGGCAATAATGACGATCTACGACAATTGGATTGTGGTGAGAGGCTGGTATGAACTCTATTTGTTTTCATTTTTGTACATATACTCATCCATGTGAGCATGCTTGGTTGGTTTATGTGAGGTATATGTTATTTGAGAAAGTCTAGTAGTTTATGATCTCTCATGTTTAGTTCCAATCTATTAATATGAGTAGCATGTCATGGATGTTTGCTTGCATTGTTTTATTCATAAGTAAGTATGGCATTGTGGTATCCTCCTCTGAATAATTCATTCATATCGACTTGGCACGTGCTCACGCATGCATATGACTGAATAAAAAGTCAATTAAGCCTCGATGATCTATATTGCTTCAGAGTTCTTGTATCACTTTCATGCCTCCGTTAATTTATTTTGCCGCAAGCATGATTATGACAGTTACTGCTCTCTTGATTTGTCGCTCCCTAGTCTATTGCTAGCCTTCACTTGTACTGAGCGGGAACGCTGCTCGTGCTTCCAAACACATGAAAACCAAGTTATTCCAGAGTGTCCACCATAAATACCTATGCATGGCATTTCAAACCATTCCAAGTAAATTCTCATGCGCTACCTTTAAAACCTTCAAAATGCTTCTCAATTTGTGTTTATGTTTCATAGCTCATGAGGAAGTATGTGGTGTTTAGCTTTCAACCTTGTCATTTACTTTTGACGGACTCTCATATGGACTAGTGGCACATCCGCTTATCCAATAATTTTGCAAAAAAGCTGGCAATGGGATTCCCAGTCCCGAATTAATTAACTTAAATAGACACTCCTCCATGGTTTGTGATTGTTGGACGGCACCCGAAGGATTCGGTTAGCCATGGCTTGTGTAAGCAAAGGTTGGGAGGAGTGTCATCATCATAATAAAAATAAAATAAAAGGGCACTCCTTCATGGTATGAGATTGTTGGCAGGCACCCGAGGATTCGGTTAGCCATGGTTTGTGTAAGAAAGGTTGGAAGGAGTGCCAAATAAATATGCAATAATTCATGGGAGCCACTCTTGAAAGTCCGGTTGGCGAGGTAGTTGGTGTACCCATTACCATTCGTTGACAACAACAAACACCTCTCAAAATAATTTTACTCCTGTCTTTATAAAAATGAAAAGCTCTAGCGCATGTTAATCCCTGCTTCCATCTGCGAAGGGTCAATCTTTTACTTTTATGTTGTGTCTCCATTATTTGTTTGAGCACTATCTTGAGAGCACAACTGTCATTCTTAGTATAATATGCTTGTCTCAAAATATGATTGATTGTGGTATAACTTTGATGCATTTATCTTTTGACAATCACTACTTCTAGTCTTTCTATGAACTCCAGAGGTGCCCGGGCATTTATGTTTTGCCAATCAAGTACAGGCAAGCGAGATACCACTTTATCATACTCTCTTATGAACATTGCAATCCTGCTTATATACATGATTTATGATGCTTATTATTAATTGTTGGTACCTCTCCATGATTGACATAGCTGTTAGATGATCTTATTTGCATGTATCTCATTATGAATTGCTTAAGTATTAGCCATAGCATGAGAATATATACATCATATGAGCAAATATGTTCGTGAAAGTTCTTTTATCGCTCAGTTGTTAACTGAATTGCTTGAGGACAAGCAATAAGCTAAGCTTGGGGGGAGTTGATACGTCCAAAACGTATCTACTTTCCCGAACACTTTTGCTATTGTTTTGCCTCTAATTTGTGTATTTTGGATGCAACTAACACGGACTAACGCTGTTTTCAGCAGAACTGCTCTGGTGACTCGTTTTTGTGCAGAAATCCAACTTTCGGGAAAATCCTCGGAATTTATGCAGAAGGCCCTATTTTCCCAGAATAATGACGGAGCCAGAAGGACAAACCAGGTGGAGGCCCGAGGGCCCCACACCATAGGGCGGCGCGGCCCAGGGGGGCCCACGCGGCCCTGTGGTGTGGCCCCCTCGGCCGGCCTCCGACGCCCTCCTTCGGACTATTTATCGGCCTCGACCTAAAAACGCACGGGGAGAAGTCGAAGTCGCCAGAAACCCTCCAGAACGCCGCCACATCGCGAAACTCCGTCGCGGGAGCCAGAAGTCTCCGTTCTGGCACTCCGCCAGGACGGGGAATTGGAGGAGATCATCGCCGCCATCACCGCCAACGCCTCTACATCAACCAGCCATGTTTCCCCCATCCATGTGTGAGTAATTCCCCCGCTGTAGGCCGAAGGGGATGGTAGGGATTGGATGAGATTGGTCATGTAATAGCATAAGATTGTTAGGGCATAGTGCCTAGTGTCCGTAATTGGTACTTTGATGATATTGTTGCAACTTGTTATGCTTAATGCTTGTCACTAGGGCCCGAGTGCCATGATCTCAGATCTGAACATGTTATTGCTTCATCAAGATATTCATTGTTTATGGTCTTACCTATAAGTTGTATACACATGTCGCTGTCCGGAACCAATGGCCCCGAAGTGACAGAAATCGGGACAACCGGAGTGGATGGTAGCGATGTGAGGATCACATGTGTTCACGGAGTGTTAATGCTTTGCTCCGGTACTCTATTAAAAGGAGTACCTTAATATCCAGTAGTTTCCCTTGAGGCCCGGCTGCCACCGGCTGGTAGGACAAAAGATGTTGTGCAAGTTTCTCATTGCGAGCACGCACGACTATATATGGAACACATGCCTATTGATTGCTTTGTACTTGGACACCGTTTTATTATTATCTGCAAATGCCCTGCTATGATTGTTACATGAGTTTCTCTCATCCATGCAACGCCCGTTCATCCGTCCCCGTGCCTACAGTATTTTAATCCTGCTGTTTACTAAAATCACTACTGCTGTCTTTGTTACTCTGCTGCTGTTATTTCACTCTTTGCTACGGCTATAAAGCTGTTACCTCGATAAACTCTTGCGAGCAAGTCTGTTTCCAGGTGCAGCTGAATTGACAACTCCGCTGTTAAGGCTTCCAAGTGTTCTTTGTCTCCCCTTGTGTCGAATCAATAAATTGGGTTTTACTTCCCTCGAAGACTGTTGCGATCCCCTATACTTGTGGGTCATCATGCTACTCTGGATAACTCTCCTAATGGAATCACTAATCGTGTAGTGGCTACAAAAGCTCCGCTCAGAGTTCATCAAGTACTTGACAAACACCACTCATAGGGATATCCACGTCAAATCATAAATCCAAGATAATATATTTATCATAGTGATAGTTAACTTCACAATCTACAAGAGATCACAATCATAACCTACGCCAAGTACTATATGATGCACACACTGTCCACTTTACATCATGAAGGAGGAATAGACTACTTTAATAACATCACTAGAGTAGCACATAGATGATATTCAACTAGATCACAAAGCTCATCATATGGATCTCAATCATGTAAGGCAGCTCATGAGATCATTGTATTGAGGTACATGAGAGAGATTAACCACATAGCTACCGGTAGAGCCCTTAGCCTCGAGGGAGAACTACTCCCTCCTCATCATGGGAGACAGCAGCGGCGATGAAGATGGCGGTGGTGTCGATGGAGATGCCTTCTGGGGGCAATTCCCCGTCCCGGCGGCGTGCCGAAACAGAGACTTCTGTCCCCCGAACTTGGCTTCACGATGGTGGCGGCTGCGTAACTTTTCTCGTCCCGTGGCTTATTCTTTTAGGGTTTTCGAGGCGGAGAGATTATATAGGCGGAAGGGCAGCCTCGGAGGAGTGATGTCTACGGGTACTTCTATTCTTGTAGACAGTGTTGGGCCTCCAAGAGCAGAGGTTTGTAGAACAGCAGCAAGTTTCCCTTAAGTGGATCACCCAAGGTTTATCGGGAGGAAGAGGTCAAAGATATCCCTCTCATGCAACCCTGCAACCACAAAGCAAGAAGTCTCTTGTGTCCCCAACACACCTAATAGGTGCACTAGTTCAGCGAAGAGATAGTGAAATACAAGTGGTATGAATGAATATGAGCAGTAGTAACGGCGCCAGAAAAGTGCTTGCTGGCGTGCAGTTGATGGTAGTAATATTGCAGGAAGTAAAAATGCAGTAAAACAGTAAACAAGCAGCGATAGCAGTATTTAGGAACAAGGCCTAGGGATCATACTTTCACTAGTGGACACTCTCAACATTGATCACATAACAGAATAAATAAATAGATGCTAGACGCTACACCCTCTTGTTGGATGATGAACACCACTAACTGTGTAGGATTACACGAACCCTCAATGCCGGAGTTAACAAGCTCCACAATATTCAATGTTCATATTTAAATAACCTTAGAGTGCATAACAGATCAACATAACCAAACCAAGTACTAACATAGCATGCACACTGTCACCTTCACACTACGAAAGGAGGAATAGATCACATCAATACTATCATAGCAATAGTTAACTTCATAATCTACAAGAGATCACAATCATAGCCTACGCCAAGTACTACACGATGCACACACTGTCACCATTACACCGTGCAGGAGGAATAAACTACTTTAATAACATCACTAGAGTAGCACACAGATAAATTGTGATACAAAACACATTGCAATCATAAAGAGATATAAATAAGCACTTCACTATGCCATTCATAACAGCGAATAAGTATTCTGTGAAATATAGCCTAAGAGACCCACACGGTGCACACACTGTCACCTTTACACACGTGGGACAAGGAGTCTCCGGAGATCACATAAGTAAAATCCACTTGACTAGCATAATGACATCTAGATTACAAGCATCATCATATGAATCTCAATCATGTAAGGCAGCTCATGAGATTATTGTATTGAAGTACATAGGAGAGAGATGAACCACATAGCTACCTGTACAGCCCCGAGCCTCGATGGAGAACTACTCCCTCCTCATGGGAGATAGCAGCGTTGATGAAGATGGTGGTGGTGTTGATGGAGAAGCCTTCCGGGGGCACTTCCCCGTCCCGGCGGCGTGCCGGAACAGAGACTCCTGTTCCCCAGATCTTGGCTTCGCGATGGCGGCGGCTCTGGAAGGTTTTCTCTGGTTTCGTCGAACGTAATAGGGTTTTCGCGACGGAGACCTTAAGTAGGCGGAAGGGCGGCGTCAGAAGGGGTCTGGGGCCACCAGACACTAGGGCGGCGCGCCCCCCTCCTGGGCCGCGCCGCCACCATGTGTGGGCCCCCTGTGGCCCCTCTCTGGCGGCTCTCGGGTGTTCTGGAAGCTTCGTGGAAAAATAGGATGCTGGGCATTGATTTCGTCCGATTCCGAGAATATTTCCTTACTAGGATTTCTGAAACCAAAAACAGCAGAAAACAAAGAATCGGCCCTTCGGCATCTCGTCAATAGGTTAGTTCCGGAAAACGCATAAATATGACATAAAGTATGCATAAAACATGTAGATATCATCAATAATGTGGCATGGAACATAAGAAATTATCGATACGTCGGAGACGTATCAGCATCCCCAAGCTTAGTTCCTGCTCGTCCCGAGCAGGTAAACGATAACAAAGATAATTTCTGGAGTGACATGCCATCATAACCTTGATCATACTATTGTAAGCATATGTAATGAATGCAGTGATCAAAACAATGGTAATGACATGAGTAAACAAATGAATCATAAAGCAAAGACTTTTCATGAATACTACTTTCAAGACAAGCATCAATAAGTCTTGCATAAGAGTTAACTCATAAAGCAATAAATCAAAGTAAAGGTATTGAAGCAACACAAAGGAAGATTAAGTTTCAGCGGTTGCTTTCAACTTATAACATGTATATCTCATGGATAGTTGTCAATGCAAAGTAATATAACAAGTGCAATATGCAAGTATGTAGGAATCAATGCACAGTTCACACAAGTGTTTGCTTCTTGAGATGGAGAGAAATAGGTGAACTGACTCAACACAAAAGTAAAAGAAAGGTCCTTCAAAGAGGAAAGCATCGATTGCTATATTTGTGCTAGAGCTTTTATTTTGAAAACATGGAACAATTTTGTCAATGGTAGTAATAAAGCATATGTATCATGTAAATTATATCTTACAAGTTGCAAGCCTCATGCATAGTATACTAGTAGTGCTCGCACCTTGTCCTAATTAGCTCGGATTACCAGGATTATCATCGCAATACACATGTTTTAACCAAGTGTCACAAAGGGGTACCTCTATGCCGCCTGTACAAAGGTCTAAGGAGAAAGCTCGCATTTGGATTTCTCGCTTTTGATTATTCTCAACTTAGACATCCATACCGGGACAACATAGACAACAGATAATGGACTCCTCTTTAATGCATAAGCTTGTAGCAACAATTAATGTTCTCATATGAGATTGAGGATATATGTCCAAAACTGAAACTTCAACCATGATTCATGGCTTTAGTTAGCGGCCCAATGTTCTTCTCTAACATTATGCATGCTCTAACCATTTAATGAGTGGTAAATCTCCCTTACTTCAGACAAGACGAACATGCATAGCAACTCACATGATATTCAACAAAGGTAAAAAGTTGATGGCGTCCCCAGAAAACATGGTTACCGCTCAACAAGCAACTTAATAAGAGATAAAGTGCATAAGTACATATTCAATACGACAATAGTTTTTAAGGCTATTTTGTCCCATGAGCTATATATTGCAAAGGCGAATGATGGAAATTTAAAGGTAGCACTCAAGCAATTTACTTTGGAATGGCGGAGAAATACCATGTAGTAGGTAGGTATGGTGGACACAAATGGCATAGTGGTTGGCTCAAGGATTTTGGATGCATGAGAAGTATTCCCTCTCGATACAAGGTTTAGGCTAGCAAAGTTATTTGAAACAAACACAAGGATGAACTGGTGCAGCAAAACTTACATAAAAGACATATTGTAAACATTATAAGACTCTACACCGTCTTCCTTGTTGTTCAAAACTCAATACTAGAAATTATCTAGACTTTAGAGAGACTAATTATGCAAACCAAATTTTAGCAAGCTCTATGTATTTCTTCATTAATAGGTGCAAAGTATATGATGCAAGAGCTTAAACATGAGCACAACAATTGCCAAGTATCAAATTATTCAAGATATTTTAGAATTACTACATGTAGCATTTCCCGATTCCAACAATATAACAATTTAACGAAGAAGATTCATCCTTCGCCATGAATACTATGAGTAAAGCCTAAGGACATATTTGTCCATATGCAACAGCGGAGCGTGTCTCTCTCCCACACAATGAATGCTAGGATCCATTTTATTCAAACAAAAACAAAAATAAAAACAAACCGACGCTCCAAGCAAAGCACATAAGATGTGATGGAATAAAAATATAGTTTCAGGGAAGGAACCTAATAATGTTGTCGATGAAGAAGGGGATGCCTTGGGCATCCCCAAGCTTAGATGCTTGAGTCTTCTTGAAATATGCAGGGATGAACCACGGGGGCATCCCCAAGCTTAGACTCTTCACTCTTCTTGATCATAGTATATCATCCTCCTCTCTTGACCCTTGAAAACTTCCTCCACACCAAACTCGAAACAAACTCATTAGAGGGTTAGTGCATAATCAAAAATTCACATGTTCAGAGGTGACACAATCATTCTTAATACTTCTGGACATTGCTCAAAGCTACTGGAAGGTAATGGAACAAAGAAATCCATCCAACACAGCAAAAGAGGCAATGCGAAATAAAAGGCAGAATCTGTCAAAACAGAACAGTCCGTAAAGACGAATTTTAAAGTGGCACCAGACTTGCTCAGATAAAAATGACCAAATTGAATGAAAGTTGCGTACATATCTGAGGATCACGCATGTAAATTGGCAGATTTTTCTGAGTTACCTACAGAGTATTCTGCCCAGATTCGTGACAGACAGAAATCTGTTTCTGCGCAGTAATCCAAATCTAGTATGAACCTTGCTATCAAAGACTTTACTTGGCACAACAATGCAATAAAATAAGATAAGGAGAGGTTGCTACAGTAGTAAACAACTTCCAAGACACAAATATAAAAAAAGTACTGTAGTAAAATAAACACATGGGTTATCTCCCAAGAAATTCTTTCTTTATAGCCATTAAGATGGGCTCAGTAATTTCGATGATGTACTCGCAAGAAATAAGAGTTGAAGCAAAAGAGAGCATCAAGAAGCAAATTCAAAAAACATTTAAGTCTAACATGCTTCCTATGCATAGGAATCTTGTAAATAAACAAGTTCATGAAGATCAAAGTAACAAGCATAGGAAGATAAAACCAGTGTAACTTCAAAAATTTCAGCATATAGAGAGGTGTTTTAGTAACATGAAAATTCTTACAACCATATTTTCCTCTCTCATAATAATTTTCAGAGGCATCATGAACAAACTCAACAATATAAGTATCACATAAAGCATTCTTATTCACATGCATAAAAGTATCATTCCCCTCCACATAAGCATAGTCAATTTTATTGGTAATAGTCGGAGCAAATTCAACAAAGTAGCTATCATTATTATTCTCATCATCAAATATAGGAGGCATATTGTAATCATAATCAAATTTATCCTTCATAACAGGCGGTACTAAAAGACCAATATCATTATAATCATCATAAATAGGAGGCAAAGTATCATCAAAGTAAATTTTCTCCTCAATGCTTGGGGGACTAAAAATATCATGCTCATCAAAGCCAGCTTCCCCAAGCTTAGAATTTTCCATATCATTAGCAACAATGGTGTTCAAAGCGTTCATACTAATATGTTCCATAGGTTTTTTAATTTTCGCATCAAACCATTGATACGTCTCTGACGTATCGATAATTTCTTATGTTCCATGCCACATTACTGATGATATCTACATGTTTTATGCATACTTTATGTCATTATTATGCGTTTTCCGGAACTAACCTATTGACGAGATGCCGAAGGGCCAGTTGCTGTTTTATGCTGTTTTTGGTTTCAGAAATCCTAGTAAGGAAATATTCTCGGAATTGGACGAAATCAACGCCCAGCATCTTAGAATCCCCGGGAGCTTCCAGAACACCCGAGAGCCGCCAGAGAGGGGCCACAGGGGGCCCACACATGGTGGCGGCGCGGCCCAGGAGGGGGGCGCGCCGCCCTAGTGTCTGGTGGCCCCAGACCCCCTCCGAGGCTGCCCTTCCGCCTATTTAAGGTCTCCGTCGCGAAAACCCTATCAAGTTCGACGAAACCAGAGAAAACCTTCCAGAGCCGCCGCCATCGCGAAGCCAAGATCTGGGGGACAGGAGTCTCTGTTCCGGCACGCCGCCGGGATGGGGAAGTGCCCCCGGAAGGCTCCTCCATCGACACCACCGCCATCTTCATCAACGCTGCTGTCTCCCATGAGGAGGGAGTAGTTCTCCATCGAGGCTCGGGGCTGTACCGGTAGCTATGTGGTTCATCTCTCTCCTATGTACTTCAATACAATAATCTCATGAGCTGCCTTACATGATTGAGATTCATATGATGATGCTTGTAATCTAGATGTCATTGTGCTAGTCAAGTGGGTTTTACTTATGTGATCTCCGGAGACTCCTTGTCCCACGTGTGTAAAGGTGACAGTGTGTGCACCGTGTGGGTCTCTTAGGCTATATTTCACAGAATACTTATTCACTGTTATGAATGGCATAGTGAAGTGCTTATTTATATCTCTTTATGATTGCAATGTGTTTTGTATCACAATTTATCTGTGTGCTACTCTAGTGATGTTATTAAAGTAGTTTATTCCTCCTGCACGGTGTAATGGTGACAGTGTGTGCATCGTGTAGTACTTGGCGTAGGCTATGATTGTGATCTCTTGTAGATTATGAAGTTAACTATTGCTATGATAGTATTGATGTGATCTATTCCTCCTTTCGTAGTGTGAAGGTGACAGTGTGCATGCTATGTTAGTACTTGGTTTGGTTATGTTGATCTGTTATGCACTCTAAGGTTATTTAATTATGAACATTAAATATTGTGGAGCTTGTTAACTCCGGCATTGAGGGTTCGTGTAATCCTACACAGTTAGTGGTGTTCATCATCCAACAAGAGGGTGTAGAGTCTAGCATCTATCTATTTATTCTGTTATGTGATCAATGTTGAGAGTGTCCACTAGTGAAAGTATGATCCCTAGGCCTTGTTC
Organism: Lolium perenne; assembly: GCF_019359855.2. Lineage (NCBI taxonomy): Eukaryota > Viridiplantae > Streptophyta > Magnoliopsida > Poales > Poaceae > Lolium > Lolium perenne. The sequence goes on along the minus strand of NC_067249.2, from coordinate 32,073,424 downwards.
CTAAATACTGCTATCGCTGCTTGTTTACTGTTTTACTGCATCTTTACTTCCTGCAATATTACTACCATCAACTGCACGCCAGCAAGCACTTTTCCGGCGCCGTTACTACTGCTCATATTCATTCATACCACTTGTATTTCACTATCTCTTCGCCGAACTAGTGCACCTATTAGGTGTGTTGGGGACACAAGAGACTTCTTGCTTTGTGGTTGTAGGGTTGCATGAGAGCGATATCTTTGACCTCTTCCTCCCTGAGTTCGATAAACCTTGGGTGATCCACTTAAGGGAAACTTGCTGCTGTTCTACAAACCTCTGCTCTTGGAGGCCCAACACTGTCTACAAGAATAGAAGCACCCGTAGACATCAAGCACTTTTCTAGCGCCGTTGCCGGGGAGGAAAGGTAAAAGGCACTCATACTCCAGTCCCAGGTAACTAAGTACTTTTCTATTGCCGTTGTGTTTGTGCTCGAAGCTATTTCCTTTAGATCCTGCAATTGCATCTTTTTGTTTCTTGTTTACACTAGTTTGGCATAATGGACAACAATGAGCTTCTTATTCTATTTCCTGATTTAAGACATGGATGGTTTGATGCGAAAATTAAAAAACCCATGGAACATATTAGTATGAACACTTTGAATACCATGGTTGCTAATGATATAGAAAGTTCTAAGCTTGGGGAAGCTGGCTTTGATGAGCATGATATTTTTAGTCCCCCAAGCATTGAGGAGAAAATTTACTTTGATGATACTTTGCCTCCTATTTATGATGATTATAATGATATTGGTCTTTTAGTACCGCCTGTTATGGAGGATAAATTTGATTATGATTATATTATGCCTCCTATATTTGATGATGAGAATAATAATGATAGCTACTTTGTTGAGTTTGCTCCCACTACAACTAATAAAATTGATTATGCCTATGTGGAGAGTAATAATTTTATGCATGAGACTCGTGATAAGAATGCTTTATGTGATACTTATATTGTTGAGTTTTTTCATGATGCCTCTGAAAATTATTATGAGAGAGGAAAATATGGTTGTAGAAATTTTCATGTTACTAAAACACCTCTCTATATGCTGAAATTTTTGAAGTTACTCGTGTTTTATCCTCTTATGCTTGTCACTTTGTTCTTCATGAATTCATTTGTGTACAAGATTCCTTTTCATAGGAAGCATGTTAGGCTTAAATTTGTTTTGAATTTGCCTCTTGATGCTCTCTTTTGCTTCAAATACTATTCCTTGCGACTGCATCATTAAAACTGCTGAGCCCATCTTAATGGCTATAAAGAAAGAACTTCTTGGGAGATAACCCATGTGTTTATTTTGCTACAGTACTTTTGTTTTATATTTGTGTCTTGGAAGTTGTTACTACTGTAGCAACCTCTCCTTATCTTATTTTATTGCATTGTTGTGCCAAGTAAAGTCTTTGATAGCAAGGTTGATACTAGATTTGGATTACTGCGCAGAAACAGATTTCTGTCTGTCACGAATCTGGGCAGAATTCTCTGTAGGTAACTCAGAAAAATCTGCCAATTTACGTGCGTGATACTCAGATATGTACGCAACTTTCATTCAATTTGGGCATTTTCATCTGAGCAAGTCTGGTGCCATTTTAAAATTCGTCTTTACGGACTGTTCTGTTTTGACAGATTCTGCCTTTTATTTCGCATTGCTTCTTTCGCTGTGTTGGGTGGATTTCTTTGTTCCATTACCTTCCAGTAGCTTTGGGCAATGTCCAGAAGTGTTAAGAATGATTGAGTCACCTCTGAACATGTGAAATTTTTGATTATGCACTAACCCTCTAATGAGTTTGTTTCGAGTTTGGTGTGGAGGAAGTTTTCAAGGGTCAAGAGAGGAGGATGATATACTATGATCAAGAAGAGTGAAAAGTCTAAGCTTGGGGATGCCCCCGTGGTTCATCCCTGCATATTTCAAGAAGACTCAAGCGTCTAAGCTTGGGGATGCCCAAGGCATCCCCTTCTTCATCGACAACTTATCAGGTTTCTTCTCTTGAAACTATATTTTTATTCGGTCACATCTTATGTACTTTACTTGGAGCGTCTGTGTGCTTTTGTTTGTGTTTTTGTTCGAATAAATGCTTGTGTGGGAGAGAGACACGCTCTGCTGGTTCGTATGAACACATGTGTCCTTAGGCTTTACTCATAGTATTCATGGCGAAGGATGAATCTTCTTCGTTAAATTGTTATATGGTTGGAATCGGGAAATGCTACATGTAGTAATTCTAAAATGTCTTGAATAATTTGATACTTGGCAATTGTTATGCTCATGTTTAAGCTCTTGCATCATATACTTTGCACCTATTAATGAAGAAATACATAGAGCTTGCTAAAATTTGGTTTGCATATTTGGTCTCTCTAAAGTCTAGATAATTTCTAGTATTGAGTTTTGAACAACAAGGAAGACGGTGTAGAGTCTTATAATGTTTACAATATGTCTTTTATGTGAGTTTTGCTGCACCGGTTCATCCTTGTGTTTGTTTCAAACAACCTTGCTAGCCTAGCCTTGTACTGAGAGGGAATACTTCTCGTGCATCCAAATCCTTGAGCCAAAAACTATGCCATTTATGTCCACCATACCTACCTACTACATGGTATTTCTCCGCCATTCCAAAGTAAATTGCTTGAGTGCTACCTTTAAATTTCCATCATTCGCCTTTGCAATATATAGCTCATGGGACAAAATAGCCTTAAAAACTATTGTGGTATTGAATATGTACTTATGCACTTTATCTCTTATTAAGTTGCTTGTTGTGCGGTAACCATGTTTTCTGGGGACGCCATCAACTTTTTACCTTTGTTGAATATCATGTGAGTTGCTATGCATGTTCGTCTTGTCTGAAGTAAGGGCGGTTTTCACAATCAAATGGTTTGAGTATGCATACTGTTAGAGAAGAACATTGGGCCGCTAACTAAAGCCATGAATCATGGTGGAAGTTTCAGTTTGGACATAAAACCTCAATCTCTTATGAGAATATTAACTGTTGAATGCTTAAGCATTAAAAGAGGAGTCCATTATTTGTTGTCTATGTTGTCCCGGTATGGGTGTCTAAGTTGAAGAATGATCAAAAGCGAGAAATCCAATGCGAACTTTCTCCTTAGACCCTTGTACATGCGGCATAGAGGTACCCCTTTGTGACACTTGGTTGAAACATATGTCGTGCAATGATAATCCGTGTTAACCCAAGCTAATTAGGACAAGGTGCGGGCACTACTAGTATACTATGCATGAGGCTTGCAACTTGTAAGATATAATTTACATGATACATATGCTTTATTACTACCGTTGACAAAATTGTTTCATGTTTTCAAAATAAAAGCTCTAGCACAAATATAGCAATCGATGCTTTCCTCTTTGAAGGACCTTTCTTTTACTTTTGTGTTGAGTCAGTTCACCTATTTCTTTCCACCTCAAGAAGCAAACACTTGTGTGAACTGTGCATTGATTCCTACATACTTGCATATTGCACTTGTTATATTACTTTACATTGACACTATCCATGAGATATACATGTTATAAGTTGAAAGCAACCGCTGAAACTTAATCTTCCTTTGTGTTGCTTCAATACCTTTACTTTGATTTATTGCTTTATGAGTTAACTCTTATGCAAGACTTATTGATGCTTGTCTTGAAGTACTATTCATGAAAAGTCTTTGCTTTATGATTCATTTGTTTACTCATGTCATTACCATTGTTTTGATCGCTGCATTCATTATATATGCTTACAATAGTATGATCAAGGTTATGATGGCATGTCACTCCAGAAATTATCTTTGTTATCGTTTACCTGCTCGGGACGAGCAGGAACTAAGCTTGGGGATGCTGATACGTCTCCGACGTATCGATAATTTCTTATGTTCCATGCCACATTACTGATGATATCTACATGTTTTATGCATACTTTATGTCATTATTATGCGTTTTCCGGAACTAACCTATTGACGAGATGCCGAAGGGCCAGTTGCTGTTTTCTGCTGTTTTTGGTTTCAGAAATCCTAGTAAGGAAATATTCTCGGAATTGGACGACATCAACGCCCAACATCTTAGAATCCCTGGGAGCTTCCAGAACACCCGAGAGCCGCCAGAGAGGGGCCACAGGGGGCCCACACATGGTGGCGGCGCGGCCCAGGAGGGGGACGCGCCGCCCTAGTGTCTGGTGGCCCCAGACCCCCTCCGAGGCTGCCCTTCCGCCTATTTAAGGTCTCCGTCGCGAAAACCCTATCAAGTTCGACGAAACCAGAGAAAACCTTCCAGAGCCGCCGCCATCGCGAAGCCAAGATCTGGGGGACAGGAGTCTCTGTTCCGGCACGCCGCCGGGACGGGGAAGTGCCCCCGAAAGGCTCCTCCATCGACACCACCGCCATCTTCATCAACGCTGCTGTCTCCCATGAGGAGGGAGTAGTTCTCCATCGAGGCTCGGGGCTGTACCGGTAGCTATGTGGTTCATCTCTCTCCTATGTACTTCAATACAATAATCTCATGAGCTGCCTTACATGATTGAGATTCATATGATGATGCTTGTAATCTAGATGTCATTGTGCTAGTCAAGTGGGTTTTACTTATGTGATCTCCGGAGACTCCTTGTCCCACGTGTGTAAAGGTGACAGTGTGTGCACCGTGTGGGTCTCTTAGGCTATATTTCACAGAATACTTATTCACTGTTATGAATGGCATAGTGAAGTGCTTATTTATATCTCTTTATGATTGCAATGTGTTTTGTATCACAATTTATCTGTGTGCTACTCTAGTGATGTTATTAAAGTAGTTTATTCCTCCTGCACGGTGTAATGGTGACAGTGTGTGCATCGTGTAGTACTTGGCGTAGGCTATGATTGTGATCTCTTGTAGATTATGAAGTTAACTATTGCTATGATAGTATTGATGTGATCTATTCCTCCTTTCGTAGTGTGAAGGTGACAGTGTGCATGCTATGTTAGTACTTGGTTTGGTTATGTTGATCTGTTATGCACTCTAAGGTTATTTAAATATGAACATTGAATATTGTGGAGCTTGTTAACTCCGGCATTGAGGGTTCGTGTAATCCTACACAGTTAGTGGTGTTCATCATCCAACAAGAGGGTGTAGAGTCTAGCATCTATCTATTTATTCTGTTATGTGATCAATGTTGAGAGTGTCCACTAGTGAAAGTATGATCCCTAGGCCTTGTTCCTAAATACTGCTATCGCTGCTTGTTTATCGTTTCTTGCATCTTTACTTCTGCAATATTACTACCATCAACCGCACGCTGCAAGCACTTGTCTCGCGCCGTTACTACTGCTCATATTCATTCATACCACTTGTATTTCACTATCTCTTCGCCGAACTAGTGCACCTATTAGGTGTGTTGGGGACACAAGAGACTTCTTGCTTTGTGGTTGCAGGGTTGCATGAGAGGGATATCTTTGACCTCTTCCTCCCTGAGTTCGATAAACCTTGGGTGATCCACTTAAGGGAAACTTGCTGCTGTTCTACAAACCTCTGCTCTTGGAGGCCCAACACTGTCTACAAGAATAGAAGCACCCGTAGACATTAACCATCCATGTCTTAAATCAGGAAATAGAATAAGAAGCTCATTGTTGTCCATTATGCCTAACTAGTGTAAACAAGAAACAAAAAGATGCAATTGCAGGATCTAAAGGAAATAGCTTCGAGCACACACACAACGGCAACAGAAAAGTACTTTACCTGGGACCGGAGTATGAGTGCCTTTTACCTTTCCTCCCCGGCAACGGCGCCAGAAAATAGCTTGATGTCTACGGGTACTTCTATTCTTATAGACAGTGTTGGGCCTCCAAGAGCAGAGGTTTGTAGAACAGCAGCAAGTTTCCCTTAAGTGGATCACCCAAGGTTTATCGAACTCAGGGAGGAAGAGGTCAAAGATATCCCTCTCATGCAACCCTGCAACCACAAAGCAAGAAGTCTCTTGTGTCCCCAACACACCTAATAGGTGCACTAGTTCGGCGAAGAGATAGTGAAATACAAGTGGTATGAATGAATATGAGCAGTAGTAACGGCGCCAGAAAAGTGCTTGCTGGCGTGCAGTTGATGGTAGTAATATTGCAGGAAGTAAAAATGCAGTAAAACAGTAAACAAGCAGCGATAGCAGTATTTAGGAACAAGGCCTAGGGATCATACTTTCACTAGTGGACACTCTCAACATTGATCACATAACAGAATAAATAAATAGATGCTAGACTCTACACCCTCTTGTTGGATGATGAACACCACTAACTGTGTAGGATTACACGAACCCTCAATGTCGGAGTTAACAAGCTCCACAATATTCAATGTTCATATTTAAATAACCTTAGAGTGCATAACAGATCAACATAACCAAACCAAGTACTAACATAGCATGCACACTGTCACCTTCACACTACGAAAGGAGGAATAGATCACATCAATACTATCATAGCAATAGTTAACTTCATAATCTACAAGAGATCACAATCATAGCCTACGCCAAGTACTACACGATGCACACACTGTCACCATTACACCGTGCAGGAGGAATAAACTACTTTAATAACATCACTAGAGTAGCACACAGATAAATTGTGATACAAAACACATTGCAATCATAAAGGGATATAAATAAGCACTTCACTATGCTACTCTGAATTACTCTCTGGCAAGATAACGAACACTAATTCATCATGTAGGCAAACCTTAAAGATGCATTCTCAAGTACTAATGAACACCCCACGCTGTCACTTTGAGCATTCACAGGAGGTACTAACACACCACAATTTCATAGAGATATCCAACTCAAATCATAACTCAGTGAATAAGTATTCTGTGAAATATAGCCTAAGAGACCCACACGGTGCACACACTGTCACCTTTACACACGTGGGACAAGGAGTCTCCGGAGATCACATAAGTAAAATCCACTTGACTAGCATAATGACATCTAGATTACAAGCATCATCATATGAATCTCAATCATGTAAGCGCTCATAAGATTATTGTATTGAAGTACATAGGAGAGAGATGAACCACATAGCTACCGGTACAGCCCCGAGCCTCGATGGAGAACTACTCCCTCCTCATGGGAGACAGCAGCGTTGATGAAGATGGTGGTGGTGTTGATGGAGAAGCCTTTCGGGGGCACTTCCCCGTCCCGGCGGCGTGCCGGAACAGAGACTCCTGTCCCCCAGATCTTGGCTTCGCGATGGTGGCGGCTTTGGAAGGTTTTCTCTGGTTTCGTCGAACGTAATAGGGTTTTCGCGACGGAGACCTTAAGTAGGCGGAAGGGCGGCGTCAGAAGGGGTCTGGGGCCACCAGACACTAGGGCGGCGCGACCCCCTCCTGGGCCGTGCCGCCACCATGTGTGGGCCCCCTGTGGCCCCTCTCTAGCGGCTCTCGGGTGTTCTGGAAGTTTCGTGGAAAAATAGGATGCTGGGCATTGATTTCGTCCGATTCCGAGAATATTTCCTTACTAGGATTTCTGAAACCAAAAACAGCAGAAAACAGCAACTGGCCCTTCGGCATCTCGTCAATAGGTTAGTTCCGGAAAACGCATAAATATGACATAAAGTATGCATAAAACATGTAGATATCATCAATAATGTGGCATGGAACATAAGAAATTATCGATACGTCGGAGACGTATCAAGGAGCCAGGGGGTGGCCCCCCATAGGCTGCCCCCCCCTCTTGGCCGCGCCGCCTTGTGGGGTGGGGCCCCCAGGGCTCCCCTCTGGTCCCTCTCTGGATCTCTGGAAGCTTCCGTGGGAAATAAGATCGTGGGCATTGATTTCGTCCAATTCCGAGAATATTTTCTTTGTAGGATTTCTGAAACCAAAAACAGCAGAAAACAGGAACTGGCACTTCAGCATCTTGTTAATAGGTTAGTTCCGGAAAACGCATAAAAACATCATAAAGTATGAACAAAAGATGTAGGTATTGTCATAAAACTAGCATGGAACATCAGAAATTATAGATACGTTGGAGACGTTGATACGTCTCCGACGTATCGATAATTTCTTATGTTCCATGCCACATTATTGATGTTATCTACATGTTTTATGCACACTTTATGTCATATTCGTGCATTTTCTGGAACTAACCTATTAACAAGATGCCGAAGTGCCGATTCTTGTCGCTTGTTTTTGGTTTCAGAAATCCTAGTAACAAAATATTCTCGGAATTGGACGAAATCAACGCCCAGGGTCCTATTTTGCCACGAAGCTTCCAGAAGTCCGAAGAGGAGACGAAGTGGGGCCACACCCTAGGGCGGTGCGGCCCCCCCCCTTGGCCGCGCGGCCCTATGGTGTGGGGGCCCCGTGCCGCCTCTTGACCTGCCCTTCCGCCTACAAATAGCCTCCGTGACGAAACCCCCAGTACCGAGAGCCACGATACGGAAAACCTTCCAGAGACGCCGCCAACGCCAATCCCATCTCGGGGGATCCAGGAGATCGCCTCCGGCACCCTGCCGGAGAGGGGAATCATCTCCCGGAGGACTCTACGCCGCCATGGTCGCCTCCGGTGTGATGTGTGAGTAGTCTACCCCTGGACTATGGGTCCATAGCAGTAGCTAGATGGTTGTCTTCTCCCCATTGTGCTATCATTGTCGGATCTTGTGAGCTGCCTAACATGATCAAGATCATCTATCTGTAATTCTATATGTTGCGTTTGTTGGGATCCGATGAATAGAGAATACTTGTTATGTTGATTATCAAAGTTATATCTACGTGTTGTTTATGATCTTGCATGCTTTCCGTTACTAGTAGATGCTCTGGCCAAGTAGATGCTTGTAACTCCAAGAGGGAGTACTTATGCTCGATAGTGGGTTCATGCCTGCATTGACACAGGGACGTGATGAGAAAGTTCTAAGGTTGTGTTGTGCTGTTGCCACTAGGGATAAACATTGATGCTATGTCTAAGGATGTAGTTGTTGATTACATTACGCACCATACTTAATGCAATTGTCTGTTGTTAGCAACTTAATACTGGAGGGGGTTCGGATGATAACCTGAAGGTGGACTTTTTAGGCATAGATGCAGTTGGATGGCGGTCTATGTACTTTGTCGTAATGCCCAATTAAATCTCACTATACTCATCATGATATGTATGTGCATGGTCATGCTCTCTTTATTTGTCAATTGCCCAACTGTAATTTGTTCACCCAACATGCTGTTTGTCTTATGGGAGAGACACCTCTAGTGAACTGTGGACCCCGGTCCAATTCTCTTTACTGAAATACAATCTCTTGCAATACTTGTTCTAAGTTTTTCGCAAACAATCATCTTCCACATAATACGGTTAATCCTTTGTTACAGCAAGCCGGTGAGATTGACAACCTCACTGTTTCGTTGGGGCAAAGTACTTTGGTTGTGTTGTGCAGGTTCCACGTTGGCGCCGGAATCCCTGGTGTTGCGCCGCACTACATCCCGCCGCCATCAACCTTCAACGTGCTTCTTGGCTCCTCCTGGTTCGATAAACCTTGGTTTCTTTCTGAGGGAAAACTTGCTGCTGTGCGCATCATACCTTCCTCTTGGGGTTCCCAACGAACGTGTGAGTTACACGCCATCAAGCATATTTTCTGGCGCCGTTGCCGGGGAGATCAAGACACGCTGCAAGGGGAGTCTCCACTTCTCAATCTCTTTACTTTGTTTTTGTCTTGCTTAGTTTTATTTACTATTTTGTTTGCTGCACTAAATCAAAATACAAAAAAATTAGTTGCTAGTTTTACTTTATTTTCTATCTTGTTTGCTATATCAAGAAAACACAAAAAAATTAGTTACTTGCATTTACTTTATCTAGTTTGCTTTATTTATTGTCTTGCACTCTATATCAAAAACACAAAAAAATTTAGTTACTTTTGTTACCATGTCTAGCTCTGAACCTGTTACTTCTTCGCCTGAAGAATTAGTCTTCACTTTTAAACAAGGGGATGAGGAGAGTTTTAAGGATGCTTGGTCTAGAATTTTTACTTCTTATCGTAAAACTGAACCTCAAATGACTCTAAGTTTGCTCCTTAGTAATTTTTATTTTGGTCTTATGGTTCGCTATAGATATGCTTTGGATACTTTAGTGGGAGGAGATTTCCTTCATTGCAATGGGGATCAAGCTTTTAATGCCATAAAGAAGTTGGTTGCGTCACATGATTCAGCTAATAACTTTGATTCAGCCCTCACTAGCATATATAGTAGATTAAATAATCTCGAGATAAGTACATCTCGCTTGAATGATAACTATTGCCACGTTCGTAATCGTCTTGAACAAGTTTTAGTGAACTCTAAACTCTCATTGTTGGATCCTGCTGTTAAAATTGTTATCGGTGATCGAACTCTCCTTGCCTACTGTGATATTATATATGAATTTTGCCTTATGCCTGAAAGTATTTATAAATCTTTGAAACTTTGGGGAATTGATGAAGGAGGAGAAGAAATAACTCTCATTGATAACTCTACTATAATTCCTAAAGGAATAGCCGCAGGTGTGCATACAACCATTCTTGGAAGGACAATATCCATTGATTATCTTGTTATTGAAACAGGAAAACTCACACTCGGAAGATCCCTGCTGAAGCTATTGGGAGCAGTCATTGATGTTGGAGAAGGCACTCTGAAATTCACCTCTATACCGGGGGGAAATCATATATTTCCTAAACCAAAGGGGAAGAAAAACAATAAGAAAGGTAAAGGTAAAACCAAGGTAAGGTTGACACTTCGTCTCTCGATAATACTTGATACACACTTTCTGCGCCTAGCTGAAAGGCGTTAAAGAAAAGCGCTTATGGGAGACAACCCATGTTTTTACCTACAGTACTTTGTTTTTATTTTGTGTCTTGGAAGTTGTTTACTACTGTAGCAACCTCTCCTTATCTTAGTTTTGTGTTTTGTTGTGCCAAGTTAAGCCGTTGATAGAAAAGTAAGTACTAGATTTGGATTACTGCACAGTTCCAGATTTCTTTGCTGTCACGAATCTGGGTCCACCTCCCTGTAGGTAGCTCAGAAAATTAAGCCAATTTACATGAATGATACTCAGATATGTACGCAACTTTCATTCAATTTGAGCATTTTCATTTGAGCAAGTCTGGTGCCATTTTAAAATTCGTCAATACGAACTGTTCTGTTTTGACAGATTCTGCCTTTTATTTCGCATTGCCTCTTTTGCTATGTTGGATGAATTTCTTTGATCCACTAATGTCCAGTAGCATTATGCAATGTCCAGAAGTGTTAAGAATGATTGTGTCACCTCTGAATATGTTAATTTTTATTGTGCACTAACCCTCTAATGAGTTGTTTCGAGTTTGGTGTGGAGGAAGTTTTCAAGGATCAAGAGAGGAGTATGATGCAACATGATCAAGGAGAGTGAAAGCTCTAAGCTTGGGGATGCCCCGGTGGTTCACCCCTGCATATATCAAGAAGACTCAAGCGTCTAAGCTTGGGGATGCCCAAGGCATCCCCTTCTTCATCGATAACATTATCAGGTTCCTCCCCTGAAACTATATTTTTATTCCATCACATCTTATGTCTTTGCTTGGAGCGTCGGTTTGTTTTTGTTTTTTGTTTTGTTTGAATAAAATGGATCCTAGCATTCACTTTATGGGAGAGAGACACGCTCCGCTGTAGCATATGGACAAGTATGTCCTTGGTTTCTACTCATAGTATTCATGGCGAAGTTTCTCCTTCGTTAAATTGTTATATGGTTGGAATTGGAAAATGATACATGTAGTAATTGCTATTAATGGCTTGGGTAATGTGATACTTGGCAATTGTTGTGCTCATGATTAAGCTCTTGCATCATATGCTTTGCACCCATTAATGAAGAAATACATAGAGCATGCTAAAATTTGGTTTGCATATTTGGTTTCTCTAAGGTCTAGATAATTTCTAGTATTGAGTTTGAACAACAAGGAAGACGGTGTAGAATCTTATAATGTTTTCAATATGTCTTTTATGTGAGTTTTGCTGCACCGGTTCATCCTTGTGTTTGTTTCAAATAAGCCTTGCTAGCCTAAACCTTGTATCGAGAGGGAATACTTCTCATGCATCCAAAATACTTGAGACAACCACTATGCCATTTGTGTCCACCATACCTACCTACTACATGGTATTTTCCGCCATTCCAAAGTAAATTGCTTGAGTGCTACCTTTAAAATTCCATCATTCACCTTTGCAATATATAGCTCATGGGACAAATAGCTTAAAAACTATTGTGGTATTGAATATGTACTTATGCACTTTATCTCTTATTAAGTTGCTTGTTGTGCGATAACCATGTTCACTGGGGACGCCATCAACTATTCATTGTTGAATTTCATGTGAGTTGCTATGCATGTCCGTCTTGTCTGAAGTAAGAGAGATCTACCACCTTATGGTTAAGCATGCATATGTTAGAGAAGAACATTGGGCCGCTAACTAAAGCCATGATCCATGGTGAAAGTTTCAGTTTTGGACATATATCCTCAAATCTCAAATGAGAAAATTATTAATTGTTGTTATATGCTTATGCATAAAAGAGGAGTCCATTATCTGTTGTCTATGTTGTCCCGGTATGGATGTCTAAGTTGAAGAATAATCAATAGCGAGAAATCCAATGCGAGCTTTCTCCTTAGACCTTTGTACAGGCGGCATAGAGGTACCCCTTTGTGACACTTGGTTAAAACAGTGCATTGTGATGATCCGGTAGTCCAAGCTAATTAGGACAAGGTGCGGGCACTATTAGTACACTATGCATGAGGCTTGCAACTTATAAGATATAATTTACATGATGCATATGCTTTATTACTACCGTTGACAAAATTGTTTCATGTTTTCAAAATCAAAGCTCTAGCACAAATATAGCAATCGATGCTTTTCCTCTATGGAGGACCATTCTTTTACTTTCAATGTTGAGTCAGTTCACCTATTTCTCTCCACCTCAAGAAGCAAACACTTGTGTGAACTGTGTATTGATTCCTACATATTTGCCTATTGCACTTATTATATTACTCTATGTTGACAATATCCATGAGATATACATGTTACAAGTTGAAAGCAACCGCTGAAACTTAATCTTCTTTTGTGTTGCTTCAATGCCTTTACTTTGAATTATTGCTTTATGAGTTAACTCTTATGCAAGACTTATTGATGCTTGTCTTGAAGTGCTATTCATGAAAAGTCTTTGCTTTATGATTCACTTGTTTACTCATGTCATATACATTGTTTTGATCGCTGCATTCACTACATATGCTTTACAAATAGTATGATCAAGATTATGATGGCATGTCACTCCAGAAATTATACGTGTTTATCGTTTTACCTGCTCGGGACGAGCAGAACTAAGCTTGGGGATGCTGATACGTCTCCGACGTATCGATAATTTCTTATGTTCCATGCCACATTATTGATGTTATCTACATGTTTTATGCACACTTTATGTCATATTCGTGCATTTTCTGGAACTAACCTATTAACAAGATGCCGAAGTGCCAGTTGCTGTTTTCTGCTGTTTTTGGTTTCAGAAATCCTAGTAAGGAAACATTCTCGGAATTGGACGAAATCAAAGCCGAGGGGCCTATTTTTCCACGAAGCTTCCAGAAGTTCGAAGGAGAGACGAAGAGGGGCCACGAGGGGGCCACACCCTAGGGCGGCGCGGCCCCCCCCCCTTGGTCGCGCGGCCCTATGGTGTGGGGCCCCCGTGCCGCCTCTTGACCTGCCCTTCCGCCTACAAATAGCCTCCGTGACGAAACCCCCAGTACCGAGAGCCACGATACGGAAAACCTTCCAGAGACGCCGCCAACGCCGATCCCATCTCGGGGGATCTAGGAGATCGCCTCCGGCACCCTGCCGGAGAGGGGAATCATCTCCCGGAGGACTCTACGCCGCCATGGTCGCCTCCGGTGTGATGTGTGAGTAGTCTACCCCTGGACTATGGGTCCATAGCAGTAGCTAGATGGTTGTCTTCTCCCCATTGTGCTATCATTGTCGGATCTTGTGAGCTGCCTAACATGATCAAGATCATCTATCTGTAATTCTATATGTTGCGTTTGTTGGGATCCGATGAATAGAGAATACTTGTTATGTTGATTATCAAAGTTATATCTACGTGTTGTTTATGATCTTGCATGCTTTCCGTTACTAGTAGATGCTCTGGCCAAGTAGATGCTTGTAACTCCAAGAGGGAGTACTTATGCTCGATAGTGGGTTCATGCCTGCATTGACACTGGGACAAAGGATGTAAAAGTTCTAAGGTTGTGTTGTGCTGTTGCCACTAGGGATAAAACATTGATGCTATGTCTAAGGATGTAGTTGTTGATTACATTACGCACCATACTTAATGCAATTGTCTGTTGTTAGCAACTTAATACTGGAGGGGGTTCGGATGATAACCTGAAGGTGGACTTTTTAGGCATAGATGCAGTTGGATGGCGGTCTATGTACTTTGTCGTAATGCCCAATTAAATCTCACTATACTCATCATGATATGTATGTGCATGGTCATGCTCTCTTTATTTGTCAATTGCCCAACTGTAATTTGTTCACCCAACATGCTGTTTGTCTTATGGGAGAGACACCTCTAGTGAACTGTGGACCCCGGTCCAATTCTCTTTACTGAAATACAATCTCTTGCAATAATCTTGTTCTACTGTTTTCTGCAAACAATCATCTTCCACACAATACGGTTAATCCTTTGTTACAGCAAGCCGGTGAGATTGACAACCTCACTGTTTCGTTGGGGCAAAGTACTTTGGTTGTGTTGTGCAGGTTCCACGTTGGCGCCGGAATCCCTGGTGTTGCGCCGCACTACATCCCGCCGCCATCAACCTTCAACGTGCTTCTTGGCTCCTCCTGGTTCGATAAACCTTGGTTTCTTTCTGAGGGAAAACTTGCTGCTGTGTGCATCATACCTTCCTCTTGGGGTTCCCAACGAACGTGTGAGTTACACGCCATCAGACGTATCAAGCATCCCCAAGCTTAGTTCCTGCTCGCCCTCGAGTAGGTAAACGATAAAAAGAATAATTTCTGAAGTGACATGCTACCAACATAATCTTAATCATACTATTGTAAAGCATATGAGATGAATGAAGTGATTCAAAGCAATGATAAAGATGATGATTAAACAACTGAATCATATAGCAAAGACTTTTCATGAATAGTACTTTCAAGACAAGCATCAATAAGTCTTGCATAAGAGTTAACTCATAAAGCAATAGATTCAAAGTAGAAGGCATTGAAGCAACACAAAGGATGATTAAGTTTCAGCAATTGCTTTCAACTTGTAACATGTATATCTCATGGATAGTTGTCAACATAAAGCAATATAACAAGTGCAATAAGTAAGCATGTAAGAATCAATGCACAGTTGACACAAGTGTTTGCTTCTAAGACAGAAGGAAGTAGGTAAACTGACTCAACATAAAGTAAAAGAATGGCCCTTCACAGAGGGAAACATGAGTTACTATTTTTGTGCTAGAGCTTTTATTTTGAAAACATAGAAACAATTTTGTCAATGGTAGTAATAATTCATATGTGTTATGCATAATACATCTTATAAGTTGCAAGTCTCATGCATAGAATACCAATAGTGCCCGCACCTTGTCCTAATTAGCTTGGATTAACACAGATTATCATTGCACAACATATGTTTCAACCAAGTGTCACAAAGGGGTACCTCTATGCCGCATGTACAAAGGTCCAAGGAGATAAATCGCATTTGATTTCTCGTTTTTGATAGATCTCAACTAAGAACATCCATACCGGGACAACATAGAAAACAGATAATGGACTCCTCTTTAATGCATAGGCATTCAACAACAGATAATATTCTCATAAGAGATTGAGGATTAATGTCCAAACTGAAACTTCCACCATGATTCATGGCTTTAGTTAGCGGCCCAATGTTCTTCTCTAAAAATATGCATACTCAAACCATTTGATCATGAAAATCGCCCTTACTTCAGACAAGACGAACATGCATAGCAACTCACATGATATCCAACAAAGGTGTAATAGTTGATGGCGTTCCCAGAAACATGGTTACCGCTCAACAAGCAACTTATAAGAAATATGATACATATCAACATATTCAATACCACAATAGTTTTTAAGGCTATTTTCCCATGAGCTATGTATTGCAAAGACAAGGAATGAAATTTTAAAGGTAGCACTCAAGTAATTTACTTTGGAATGGCAGAGAAATACCATGTAGTAGGTAGGTATGGTGGACACAAATGGCATGGATTTTGGCTCAAGGTTTTGGATGCACGAGAAGTATTCCCTCTCAGTACAAGGCTTTGGCTAGCAAGGTTGTTTGAAGCAAACACAAGTATGAACCGGTACAACAAAACTTACATAAGAACATATTGCAAGCATTATAAGACTCTACACTGTCTTCCTTGTTGTTCAAACACTTCACCAGAAAATATCTAGACTTTAGAGAGACCAATCATGCAAACCAAATTTCAACAAGCTCTACGGTAGTTCTTCATTAATAGGTGCAAAGTACATGATGCAAGAGCTTAAACATAATCTATTTGAGCACAACAATTGCCAAGTATCAAATTATTCAAGACAATATACCAATTACCACATGAAGCATTTTCTGTTTCAAACCAAATAGCAATAAGTGAAGCGGTCAACTTTCGCCATTGAGCATTAAAGATAGAACTAAGAACACAAGTGTTCAAATGAAAAAGCGGAGCGTGTCTCTCTCCCACATAAGCATGGATTTATTCAGAGAATAAAAATAACAAAACGAAAATAAAATCACACAGACGCTCCAAGTAAAGTACATAAGATGTGACGGAATAAAAATATAGTTTCACTAGAGGTGACCTGATAAGTTGTCGATGAAGAAGGGGATGCCTTGGGCATCCCCAAGCTTAGACGCTTGGGTCTTCTTGAAATATGCAGGGATGAACCACGGGGGCATCCCCAAGCTTAGACTTTTCACTCTTCTTGATCACATTATATCATCCTCCTCTCTTGACCCTTGAAAACTTCCTCCACACCAAACTCAAAACAAACTCATTAGAGGGTTAGTGCATAATCAAAAATTCACATGTTCAGCAAGGACACAATCATTCTTAACACTTCTGGACATTACCCAAAGCTACTGAAAGTTAATGGAACAAAGAAATCCATCAAACATATCAGAAGAGGTAATGCGAAATAAAAGGCAGAATCTGTCAAAACAGAACAGTCCGTAAAGACGAATTTTTCTGGGGTACTTAACTTGCTCAGATGAAAAAGCTCAAATTTAATGAAAGTTGCGTACATATCTGAGGATCACGCACGTAAATTGACAGAATTTTCTGAGTTACCTACAGACAGGGCTGCTCAATTTCGTGACAGTAAGAAATCTGTTTCTGCGCAGTAATCCAAATCTAGTATCAACCCTACTATCAAAGACTTTACTTGGCACAACAATGCAATAAAATAAAGATAAGGAGAGGTTGCTACAGTAGTAACAACTTCCAAGACACAACAAAACAGTAGCAAAATAAAAACATGGGTTATCTCCCAAGAAGTGCTTTCTTTATAGCCATTAAGATGGGCTCAGTGATTTTAGTGATGCTCACATAAGGATGAGAGTTGAAGCAAAGAGAGAGCATCAAAAAGCAAGTATGAAACAAATTTAAGCCTAACCCACTTCCTATGAAAAGGAATCTTGTAAATAAACAAGTCAATGAAGAACAAAGTGAATAGCATAGGAAGACAAAACAAGTGTAACTTCAAGATTCTCAACATAAAGAGGGGAAGCTTAATATTATTAAGATGCATATAACCATGTTTCCCTCTCTCATAATAACTTTCAGTAGCATCATGAACAAACTCAACAATATAACCATCACTTAAAACATTCTTATCATGGTTCATATGCATAAAAGTATCATTAATTTTGGCATAAGAAGATTTCTTCTCATTAATAGTAATTGGAGCAGGATCATTATCAAGAATTTGAATATGGTAAACAAGTTGCATACTAAGAGAATTGTTTTTGGCAATCCAATCATAACTATGACAAGTTTCATAAGGATAATTATAACCTATGTCATAGCATTCTTTATAATAATTATCAAAGACTGGAGGCATAGTGTCATCATAAGAAATAGAATAGTTATCTTCCACAGTATGTTCATCTGTAACCTTACCATCATTGTTACTAGAAGGAGATGTATCAAGCATATAATCATCAGTAGCAAAAGGATTTTCAAACACCTCATCCCCAAGCTTAGAACTTCCTATATCATTATGGGAAGAAGCATGGATAATACTAATACTATGGCAATTATTAACATCATCATTTTCAGAATTAGTTTCCCAGAGATTTTCAATATCAAAAGTAGTGTGCTCTTTCAAATCATGATCACTAATGTAGGTAAAGGGCATAGGAAGATCATTGTACTCAGATTCATTATCATAATAATCATTAGGAGCAACATACTTACGGTTACCTATCGTTATCTCATACACGCGAGGATATGCTGTTACCTCTTTCTTTTTATTCCCCCTCTTCTTCTTCTTCTTCTTCTTCTTCGTTCCCTTCTTCTTCTTCTCATTTTCCTCGTTCCCTTCTTTAGGAGGGAGAGGCTTGATGAGAGGCTTCTCCATATAACCTGTTTTATTTCCAGAAACAATTGAAGAAACTTGGGAGGATTCCTCCTTTTCATTAATAAGTTCAAAACACACAGCGGTCCTATCATATTTTGGCAAAGTGTCATCTTCTAAAATATTCTGTCTGTAAGTATTTTTATGGCAATTATTAATGCAATAAGAAAGACACCCATGCAGGACATCATCAATATCAAGATCACTCATATGTAACAAAGAAATTTTTCTTGATAACTCTTCACACCACAAAAATAAAGTAAGTTCATCATGCTGATTAAGAAGGATTTCATCATCACAATACAAATTTGCAGCACTCATGGGGTTCAAATTATCATTGGAGGAGCATTGAAAATTAAAATGACCCACTCTATGGCAAAATTCACAAATAAAAGGATAGAGGGCACAAACTTTTTTACCAAGATCATATAGAGCCCTAAACCACTTTCTAGTTTTTTCATTCCTATGATGGATACAATATTCATCTTCGATTTGATTAATTCCACAAGGTCTATGCATTCCACAAAAATTAACATGCTTATAAGAAATAGTATTTTCAGAAGTTTGGGCATGTTTATTGCAATCATTGATAACAGTTTCATCCTTCATGCAAGCATCTTTAAAAGGTTCATGATACTTATCAAAATTCTTCCTAGGCAATTCAAAATGAGAGGCAAAAGCTTTATAAAGATTTGCAACAACTTGAGAGTCAAGACCATAAGTAGCACTCATATTTCGAATTTTATCAGTATCCATAAAAGTTTCAGTGCATTCATAATCATAATTTATACCTGACTCTCTACCTTTGTCGTTCTCCCAATCTTCAGCGTTCTCCTCAATCCGATCAAGAAGGTCCCTTTTAAAATCTTGTTTGTTGCACGTGAATGATCCAGAACAAGTAGTATCCAGCAAGGTTTTATCTTGAAAAGAAAGTCTTGCATAGAAATTATCAATGATGATATTACCAGGAAGCTCATGAATGGGGCATTTGAGCATTAAAGACTTCAACCTTCCCCATGATTGGGCAATACTCTCTCCATCATGAGGCCAGAAATTGTATATGCGGTTTCGGTCTTTGTGAATTTCACTTGGAGGATAGAATTTAGAATAAAATAGAGGCACAATATCCTTCCAATCAAGGGAATGCCCATCCTTCAGCAGTTTATACCAATGCGCCGCTTTACCAGACAACGACATAGAGAATACTTTCTTCCTAACTTCATCCATAGAAATACCTGCACACTTGAATAACCCGCATAATTCATGTAGAAACAGTAAATGATCTCCATGATGAACAGTTCCACCCCCTTCATAGCGGTTATCCATAACAAGTTCAATAATTTTCATGGGTATCTTGAAAGGAAAACTTTCAATAGGTGGATTTAAAATATCACAAACATTATTAGAGTTATCGCATATGGGAGATAAAGCATTATCAGAGCAAATTTTCTCCCCTAAAGATGGGAAGCTAAAAAGATCACAAAAACTAGCTTCCCCAAGCTTAGACTTCTCCATAGCATTAGCAGTAATTGCGTTCATACTAATAACATTGCTACTAGCATGCAAATAAGGTTCCATAGGTTTTTTAATTTTCGCATCACATAATTCATGTCTTATTTTAGGAAATAGATTAAAAAGCTCACTGTTGTTTTCCATTATGCCTAACTAGTGAAAAATAAAAACAAGAAACAAAAAGATATAATTGCAGGATCTAAAGGAAATAGCTTCGAGCACTCACACACCGGCAACAGCGCTAGGAAATAGCTTAGTAGTCGGAGGATGTGAATACCTTTTTTAACTTACCTCCCCGGCAACGGCGCCAGAAAATAGCTTGATGTCTACGCACGCTTCTATTCCTGTAGACAGTGCTGGGCCTCCAAGAGCAGATGTTTGTAGAACAGCAGCAAGTTTCCCTTAAGTGAATCACCCAAGGTTTATCGAACTCAGGGAGGTAGAGGTCAGAAATATTCCTCTCAAGCAACCCTGCAATTACGATACAAGAAGTCTCTTGTGTCCCCAACACACCTAATACACTTGTCAGATGTATAGGTGCACTAGTTCGGCGAAGAGATATTAAAACGCAAGTGGTATAGATGGTGGTAATATTGCAGGAAGTAAAGATGCAGTAAAACAGTAAACAAGCGATGTTTGCAGTATTTGGAAATAAGGCCTAGGGATCATACTTTCACTAGTGGACACTCTCAACATTGATCACATATCTGAATAAATAAATGCTACACTCTAGTGTTGGATAACAAACACCATTCATTGTGTAGGGCTACGAGAGCACCCTCAAGCCGGAGTTAACAAGCTCCACAACTTCATAAAGGAAACACACACGATGCGCACACCGTCACC
Organism: Lolium perenne; assembly: GCF_019359855.2. Taxonomy (NCBI): domain Eukaryota; kingdom Viridiplantae; phylum Streptophyta; class Magnoliopsida; order Poales; family Poaceae; genus Lolium; species Lolium perenne. The sequence continues at coordinate 32,052,504 of NC_067249.2, read as the reverse complement.
GTCACACCGTGGAGAGTGAATCCGGAGTTCATACTAAAGTAACCTCTAGAGTGTATAATAGTGCTACTCTGGATAACTCTCCTAATGGAATCACTAATCGTGTAGTGTCTACAAAAGCTCCGCTCAGAGTTCATCAAGTACTTGACAAACACCACTCATAGGGATATCCACGTCAAATCATAAATCCAAGATAATATATTTATCATAGTGATAGTTAACTTCACAATCTACAAGAGATCACAATCATAACCTACGCCAAGTACTACATGATGCACACACTGTCCACTTTACATCATGAAGGAGGAATAGACTACTTTAATAACATCACTAGAGTAGCACATAGATGATATTCAACTAGATCACAAAGCTCATCATATGGATCTCAATCATGTAAGGCAGCTCATGAGATCATTGTATTGAGGTACATGAGAGAGAGATTAACCACATAGCTACCGGTAGAGCCCTTAGCCTCGAGGGAGAACTACTCCCTCCTCATCATGGGAGACATCAGCGGCGATGAAGATGGCGGTGGTGTCGATGGAGATGCCTTCCGGGGGCAATTCCCCGTCCCGGCGGCGTGCCGGAACAGAGATTTCTGTCCCCCGAACTTGGCTTCGCGATGGTGGCGGCTGCGTAACTTTTCTCGTCCCGTGGCTTATTCTTTTAGGGTTTTCGAGGCGGAGAGATTATATAGGCGGAAGGGCAGCCTCGGAGGAGCCAGGGGGTGGCCCCCCCATAGGCTGGCGCGCCCCCCCTCTTGGCCGCGCCGCCTTGTGGGGTGGGGCCCCCAGGGCTCCCCTCTGGTCCCTCTCTGGCTCTCTGGAAGCTTCCGTGGAAAATAAGATCGTGGGCGTTGATTTCGTCCAATTCCGAGAATATTTCCTTTGTAGGATTTCTGAAACCAAAAACAGCAGAAAACAGAACTGACACTTCGGCATCTTGTTAATAGGTTAGTTCCGGAAAACGCATAAAAACATCATAAAGTATGAACAAAACATGTAGGTATTGTCATAAAACTAGCATGGAACATCAGAAATTATAGATACGTTGGAGACGTATCACTCCCTCTCGAACCAAACGGTCGGAATAAAAACATGAGTGCGCGCGACCGAATACCACCCGATCTAGCAAACTCCAGGCAAAAGATGCACTGTTCCATTCGCCGGCGGAGCTTTTCGGAACTCATCTCTCTCACCAGATCAAGGCAAACTGACCTCCGGTAGATCTTCATCTTCGCTTGCGAGAAACCCGAGGACCGCCACGAAAAACAAAGCAAGACCAGCAGCCCCCATGCCGCCAGTCCCACCTGTCGGATCACCAGGGAAGAGGACGGCGGCGCGGATCATGCGTACCGCCGCTGAACCGTCACTAGGGGCGTAGGCCGCCACCGCTCCACCGAATCATCCATGGCTACCGACGGAGAGCATCAGGCCCCAGTCAAGTAGCCGTGCCGCCCGACTTCCTCCATCGGCGCTTCATCACCTCCCATGGAACGCCGACCCCTCGTCGTTTGATGGAAGGGGCGTCGCCACGGCCGCCAGGGCTAGGGCTGTGGCCGGGGCTAGGGACGAGGCCGGCAGCAGCGGCGGCTGTGGGGTGGCGGTCGGGGCGGCTTTGCGGGGCGGGCGGATCCTCCACCGCCGCCCTTCCTGGGGGGCGGGAGAGGAGGTAGGGTTATTTTTTACGTGTTACAACAACCTATGTAGGTTTGGTCTTCGAAGATTTGGTTAGCTGATTCTTGGAGGAATGTCACGATGCTAGATGATGAGTTCGAGATGACGACCGCGACCATGAGAATTTTAGTAACTTTTTGTTTTATCAGAAATCTTTGTGGTTCACGCATTTTTAGGTGTTTCGATCTGATGTAGTACTTTGTTTAATTGATCGATTCAGGCCCTCTAAGAGAAAACTGCAACACGATGGCCGATCCAACAAAAAAAAAGCGACTATCGAGTTGCAGTTCAAGAACGCGGGGCAGCATCGGGAGCTGACCAGTAGCGCGCTGCCGGAGTTACGATGTTCAGAAAATTCAGGAACACGCCAGGTTCCAGCTTCATTTCCAATAAACTAAACCACGGTCTTTACATTATATACAAGTCGAAGTTTTAAGTGGAACTGACTAGACAACTCCACATGACTAGCACATTGAAACATTGGATCCTAGTAGCGCAGTTACAAAAGTACAAGATTAGGGAGAGACTCATGTTTCTCTCTTACGTATTGCAAAAAATACAAGATGTGTGAATCAAGGTTTCCGGTGCAAGAATGCAGTTTTGGTTAGGAGTCACGCGAGAAATACTTTCATGGCATCTGGATGCAGAGAAATGCACAAGTTATATATCTCAAACACTATAAGTACTCACTACTCAGTGCTGCCTTTGCCTCATGGCGGATGGTGAACATGGAAACTTTTTTTTCCAATAAATCTATCAGGAAATATCATACAGTCATCAACCATGAATAGTGAGATATTTGGGGATACCAATTCAGCTTGTCGTCCAACTTAGGCCTATACAAGGCCTCTCATGTCCTGGGACACGCCTAACGAGGAGTTGGCGGACGAAGCAGTTTGGCAGCTTCAGTTTCGGGAGGATGAAGGTGTGGTACGAAACATGGTGGAAGCCCTCGTGGCCGGTTATTACACCGAGCTTAGCGCGAAGGATCGGTTTTGTGGCGTGTGCGAGCTCATGTACTCGTCACATCGCTGCCCGAACCATGAGGGGTACCGCGGCCCCCAAGCTGCAGCCGGGAACGTGATGCGCATCCACCGCTAGGACCAGAATGTTCGCGTTTTCTTCAGTTTGAGGCTCATTCGCATACTCAATGTGTGATTTTGCTGCAGTGAGCTACGACGGTGGCTGCAAAGACTGTAGACTCGACAAGGGCCTAAGGGCGTCCAAAGCTATTGAGGACGAGGACTCGCTCGGATTTGTTCTAGTTTAGGATCAGCATTTCTCTATTGATTCCAGTTCTGGATTAGCACTTTGGTTCTAGTTTAGGATGGCCGATGACGGCGGTTCTTTCTGCTGACTTTAGTTCATGAAACGGTGGGTTCATTTTGCTTTCTAACAATGCAAGCGGAAATTTTGATTGATGTTTTGGACCTGCCTCATGTTGGTTTGCTATGCTTGCCGCCCTGCACACTGTTGGACCATGGTGGAAACTGTTAGATTGATCTCCTCCCGATCGAGCCCAACGGCTCGACGGGCCCTTTGACTCGCGCCCTGATCGGGGGCGTCCAACCCTCTTATGGTTGGTGGGCCCCTATGACCTGCGCTATATAAAGAGGTGGGGGCCGGGGCACGCAGTATGAGGTTCACCGCGCCGCTAGTCACCCCACCGATATCCCCTACCGATCTAGGGTTCGCGCAGTGCTCACGGGAAGCACCACCACCGCTGCCTCACACGCTACTCGCGCCGTCGCTATGGACAACGGCTCGAGCTCCTCCAGCAAAGGAGAAGGTACACATATATGTAACACATAGTTCTACTCGACAAAGATCTAGACTAGTGATCCCAGGGATCTAACATAAACAAGCTAGTGTGGTTGTGGTTTGAGTCGATTGTCTCCTCCCCCGCCCGATGTTGTCTAGATGGGGAAGTGACGATTCGGGTGGATTTCAGTCCATTGCAGTGCCGCCTCCTCGCCCACCGCTGCGTCGCGTATGCCATGTGCTCGGTCTGGTGACTTTTTTCCCCTTGTTCCCTATGCGACTGCTTTGCTGCCCACCCTTGGTTGCGGCCGGTAGTAGTCGGCCGGGGATGTTGAGGTGCTGGCCAAGGAGGTCGACACCTCCATGCTCCATATAAGATCTATTTGGCGCATGGTGGTAAAGCTGGCCGTCATGATAAAGGTCTTCTTGGAGAGAAGTTTCAGCTCAACTTGTCTTTGCTTGAGCTCAACCTCCCTGGCCTTTGTCAATGCATTGAGCTCCACTTCTTTCTCCCTTGAACTCCACCTCCTTGGTGCATTGGCCTCATCAATCTCAAGCTGTCTTCTTTGAACCTTGTAGTAGTTTCTCATGGCCTGTTCTTTGTTCCGAAGTTTCATCATCCCTCCTATCGGTTGACATATCCTTTTCGGTATACATGCCTTTCAAGGTGCTGGCCAAATGAAGGGCCAAAGCATCACCATTCATGTTGGGCTTGGTTGCCTTGTGCCCTTTTGGCCGGCTAGCACGGGCACGCAAGGCTGGTTTGTATTTGGGCTGACTTTAGGTCTTCCTAAACATAAAAACAGACAACCTAGAAATTTGGTGCCCACGTTGGGCTATAATTTCTCGCCGCGGCCACCCATTCTAACACACACGTACGGTCGATATCAGTTGCTTCTTGGAGGACTTAACAAGTTGCATAGATGGTGGTGTGTTAACACCCTGGCTCCAGGGCGGGCCTAGAATTTTGAGCATGATATTCAAAATTATTAAAATATTTTATCATATAAAATAAAGTTTATAAATTTTAGAGTATGAACTAATAAATATAAGTATATCATATGTACTTGAGAAACCCTCACAATGAAGGATAGTTGTGCTTGAGAAACGTATGAGTTTACTAACATAAGATCTTTTTATACTCTCTCCAATCCAAAATAATATCTTAAAGTTGTCTAAATTTAAATGTATCCATACACTAAAACATGTTTATATACATCCAAATCTAGATAAATTTGAGACACTTATTTTGGATCAGAGAAAGTAACAAAAGTACATACAACTCTAGAGTATCGAATATATAACACTTACAAATTTCTAACTAATAATTGAGTTAACATGAATACATGAGTAGAAATAACACTATATGAGCCTTTTATAACAAAAGCACGTACAAAAGAATTATTTTGAAAACAAGGAAAAATGGAAAACATGGGGATTGAACCCTGCACCAAACAACTTAGTAATTTCTTCCAAATCGATTGAGCTAGTCCGTATAGGATAGTTTACTTATATTATATATATTACATGGAACTTTCGTATACCGGTATTTTCTGAATATTTGGGTATTCAACTGAATACCCTTGAATTGAAGTGGGCCCACCCATGCGTGGCTCATTATCATATATCCTTTTTGATGGCTATATTATGCATTTTGTTTTCTTGTGGAGTTGGGCATCGCAGCCCTTTGATGCCTGACATATGTTTATTTCCTTCACTAGCTACCAGTTTGCTCTTTTCACTTTCGTGCCTTACAATCATCTCAAGTGTACGTCGAATTGTGAATATGTCACTGGGTCGTGTGATCTGTGAAGTGCTTTCCATTTTTACCTAACAAACAAATGTTTTCTTGTGATAATGTGTACTTTTCGTGCAAGTGGATAGCCAACTAAAGTCTATGATTTTCTTGATTATGTTCGGAGTATTTTGTATTCTATTTTTTTATGTTCGCTTTTCAGCTAATGTTTACATGTATATTCTGGGCCAAAAGAAACCGGATTACAATATCTTTTCATAAGTTCCCATACCTACGTGATGATCTCTGTAGGGACTTGAATGAAACTTTCTTATGATATCATGTTGTTCAAGCTCATGTACACAATGTCTAATAATACCACGAACACCCTTCTTACACAAAAAAGGATTATCCCAAAAGTATTATCTAGGATCATAAAATAATTTCTTCCTTTGTTCCACATAAAATTTGGTGGCATAACTTTTGCAACAATGAAATTAGCCAAATCAACAAGCCAAGGTGTTTTAATTTTAATACTTGCAAGTTGTTTATTATGAAACCAATCATCAATAGGAATAGTATCATCAGGCATATTTTTCATTCTACATAAATGATCAGCTACAGGGTTATTCTCAATTTTCTATCAACAATATGCAAGTCAAATTCTTGTAATGAAAGGAACCATTCTTATTAATTTTGGTAGCATCTTTCTGATTTATAAGATATTTAAGGGATGGATGATCAGTATGAACAATGATATAGAATACATTTGGTGTTGCCTAAATTTACAGCAAGCAAATATGATAGTCAAACATATTTTTCAGTAGTAGCATAGTTTGTTTGAGCATCATCAAGTGCTTTGCTAGCATAGTATATCACATTCAGTTTCTTGTCAACATGTTGACCAAGAATAGCTCCTACAACATAATCACTAGCATGCCAAACAAATGTTGACATGCTAACAAATGTTTGACAACATAATCACTAGGAGCTCCTACAACAGAATCACTAGCATGCCAAACAAATGTTGACATGCTAACAAATGTTTGACAACATAATCACTAGGAGCTCCTACAACATAATCACCAGCTCAAGTGTATGTTAAATTATGAATATGCCACTGAATTTTTTTTGGGTCATGTGATGTGGTTTCCATGTTTACCTAACAAACAAATGTTGCTGGCATTGCATTCTTGTGATAAGGTGTACTTTTCGTGCAAGCGAACAACCAGCTAAAGTCTATGATTTTCTAGATAATGTGTAGGTGTATATAGTAGGCCAAAAGAAACCATATTAAAATACCTTTGCATCACTTCTCGTACCCGCGTGATGACCTCGATCTAGAGGAACTTGAATGACACTTCTTTATGATGTCTTGTTGTTCATGCTCATGCACACAATATCTAATAATATCATCAACACCCTTCTTATACAAAAATGGGCCATCCCAAAAGTATTATCTAGGATCACAAAAGATATTTTCCTAAAATTAGCATAATAAACAAATTAAGGTGTTTTAATTTTAGAAATCAATCACAAATAGAAATAGTATCATTAGGTATATTTTTCATTCTACATAAATGATCAGCTACAAGGTTATTCTCACCTTTCTATCAATAATTTTCAAGTCAAATTCTTGCAATGGAAGGACCCATTATTAGTATTCATTTTGGTCTAGCATCTTTATTATTCATGATATATATATTTAAGGGTTGAATGTTCAGTATGGACAATGATATAGAATCCATTTTGTGTTGCCTAAATTTACCGCAAGCGAATATCACCATCAAGTGTTTTGCTAGTATAGTACATCACATTCAGTTTCTTGTCAACATGTTGACCAAGAACAACTCCTAAATATAATCACTAGCATCACACATTATTTCAAAAGACAAGTTCTAATTAGATGGTTGAATGGAAGGAGAAAAAATTAAATATTTCTTCAATGTTTAAAAAGATTCAAGGCAATCATCATAAAAGGGAACATCTTTTAAAAAATATTATTTAAAGGTTTTGAAGTTTGAAAAAAAATATTTAATGAATCTCCTATAATCTCATGGATAAGGTAGCTTTCAATTGCTTCTACTTTAGCTCTATCAACTTCAATGCATCTACCTGAAATTTTGTGTCCAAGAACAACTCCTTATGTCACCATGAAGTTACTTTCTCCCAATTTAGAACTAACTATTGATCCTCACACCGATGTAGAACTTTTTTAAGGTTCAATAGACAATTATCAAATGCAGTGACATATACAGAAAAATCATCGATGCAAATTTTCGATACTCTTTCAATGTAATCAGTAAATATGTCATTCATGCATCTTTAAAAAGTAGCATGAACTTTACATAGGCCAAATGAAATTCTCCTATAAGAAAAAGTACAATAAGGACTTTTCTTGATAATTCCCAATCAGGTATGTCTATATGCTTCAAAGAGTAATACCAATTTCTAGCTTCACACTTTAGAGATACATAAAATATTTTTTATTGACTTCTTCTTGAGAAATACAGGAAAGTTTAAATAGAGCACACATTCATTCAATCTTGAATAAATGGTTAGAAGGTCCAACACTTCCGTTGCCTAAAAATTGATCCTTCATAATTGTTGCTGTCAGAAACCCACCGGCGAGCAGCGACGGGCAACACAGTAGAGCCGGGAGGCTCCCAGGATTGCGGCTGACCCTGGTCCCTCGGGCGACGGCCCGCAATGCCTTCTGGCACACGCATCCTGGTGCTTACGAGGGCGTGCCACCTGACCTATACCTGGTCAGGAAGGTGATGGATTGCTTCGACTAGTTTCCTGCATGGCAAACACGTAAACATTAAATACGAGCCCCAATCGGCTCTTAAATTGTTCTGTGGATCGGCTCAAAGAGCCGATTGCCCCATGGTTCATGTTAGATTTATAAGGACATGGGGATCATGCTTTATCAATATCAAGCTAAACTAATCTACGATAGTCTAGGGTTTTCACCGTATAATCGGAACATCCTATGCGTAGTTGAGCCTAACAGATACGCGAGATAATGGAAAACCAGCCCTAAAGAGGCCTAAAAACCAACGTGAAGTTGATCCCCGGAACAATCCCTCTAGAGCTTAATAAACCACACCTTACGCACTACCGGATCGTTCAACCCGTTTATAAGGCCTAACCATACAGATATCAAACCAATCCTTGAAGAACAAGGAGCAACTATAACGGATTAGATCTACTAAATAAAGAACAAGCAAGATGCTGCCCCTACACCTAAAATAGGTGTAAGGGCAGCTAGTTATCGAGGGGTAGCGTAGCTAAACAAGTGCATCGTGAAAGCATTGTGATCAACCCCAAAACACCTAAGATAAGGGTGTTGCTCGCCATCAAAAAGGCTTCAGCACGAGCAACACCAATAACGAATAAACTGATACTGCCTAGATCGCAAGATGCGATCTAGGCAGCATGTTGCTTACCCGGGAGAAACCCTCGAAACAAGGGGTGGCGATGCGCCTAGATTGATTTGTTGTGAACGTGTTCGTCCTCCTTCTCAATAACCCTAGATACATATTTATAGTCCATAGACTTTCAAACTTGGGAATAAACCCAACCGTGTACGAGCTAAACTCTATCTCTTAATTCTAACCGACACGTATCCTACTATAATTTACAGATACACGGGCAATCTTGCCCAAACTTCTTGTACAAGGCCGGTTCGGGAATATTTTCCGTGCATATCCTCTAAGCCCATTTAATCACGGCCCATCTCCAGACTTGGTTAAATTCTGGTGATAACACATGCCCCCCTGGTTTTGGCAATGATAATTTCAAAACCACTCTGTTTTTCCTTCGTAGGGTCATGTCGTGGCAGAGCAGAACCGTCGCAGTATCCTTCATCATGATGCCTTGCCTTCTGAACTTCTCTGCACGATTTGATAGATTCGGCACCATGCCCTTGGAAACCGCTATAGCATTAAATCTCCACTATATCCCCTTTATTTAACCGCGCCGAGCAGTTCGCCTCTTCACCCTCTTGCTCCATACTAGCCATCGGCAAAAAACCCCCTTCCTCTGTAGCCATTGATGCGTGTAGTTGACACGTCCGTTGGGAACCCCAAGAGGAAGGTGTGATGCGCACAGCGGCAAGTTTCCCTCAGTAAGAAACCAAGGTTTAATCGAACCAGTAGGAGTCAAGAAGCACGTTGAAGGTTGATGGCGGCGGGATGTAGTGTGGCGCAACACCAGAGATTCCGGCGCCAACGTGGAACCTGCACAACACAACCAAAGTACTTTGCCCCAACGAAACAGTGAGGTTGTCAATCTCACCGGCTTGCTGTAACAAAGGATTAGATGTATAGTGTGGATGATGATTGTTTGCAGAAAATAGTAGAACAGTATTGCAGTTGATTGTATTTCAGTATAGAGAATTGGACCGGGGTCCACAGTTCACTAGAGGTGTCTCTCCCATAAGATAAACAGCATGTTGGGTGAACAAATTACAGTTGGGCAGTTGACAAATAAAGAGGGCATGACCATGCACATACATATTATGATGAGTATAGTGAGATTTAATTGGGCATTACGACAAAGTACATAGACCGCTATCCAGCATGCATCTATGCCTAAAAAGTCCACCTTCAGGTTATCATCCGAACCCCCTCCAGTATTAAGTTGCTAACAACAAACAATTGCATTAAGTATTGCGCGTAATGTAATCAGTAACTACATCCTCGAACATAGCACCAATGTTTTATCCCTAGTGGCAACAGCACATCCATAATCTTGGAGGTTCTTGTCACTCCTCCAGATTCACGGAGACATGAACCCACTATCGAGCATAAATACTCCCTCTTGGAGTTACTAGCATCAACTTGGCCAGAGCATCTACTAATAACGGAGAGCATGCAAGATCATAAACAACACATAGACATAACTTTGATAATCAACATAACAAGTATTCTCTATTCATCGGATCCCAACAAACGCAACATATAGAATTACAGATAGATGATCTTGATCATGTTCGGCAGCTCACAAGACCCGACAATTAAGCACAATGGGGAGAAGACAACCATCTAGCTACTGCTATGGACCCATAGTCCAGGGGTAGACTACTCACTCATCACTCCGGAGGCGACCATGGCGGCGTAGAGTCCTCCGGGAGATGATTCCCCTCTCCGGCAGGGTGCCGGAGGCGATCTCCTGAATCCCCCGAGATGGGATTGGCGGCGGCAGCGTCTCTGGAAGGTTTTCCGTATCGTGGCTCTCGGTACTGGGGGTTTCGCGACGGAGGCTTTAAATAGGCGGAAGGGCAGGTCAGGGGGCCACACGAGGGCCCCACACTACAGGTCGGCGCGGCCAGGGCTTGGGCCGCGCCGCCCTAGGGTGTGGCCACCTCGTGGCCCCACTTCGTCTCCTCTTCGGTCTTCTGGAAGCTTCGTGGCAAAATAGGACCCTGGGCGTTGATTTCGTCCAATTCCGAGAATATTTCGTTACTAGGATTTCTGAAACCAAAAACAGTAGAAAACAAAGAATCGGCTCTTCGGCATCTTGTTAATAGGTTAGTTCCAGAAAATGCACGAATATGACATAAAGTGTGCATAAAACATGTAGATATCATCAATAATGTGGCATGGAACACAAGAAATTATCGATACGTCGGAGACATATCAGCATCCCCAAGCTTAGTTCTGCTCGTCCTAAGCAGGTAAAACGATAACAAAGATAATTTCTGGAGTGACATGCCATCATAACCTTGATCATACTATTTGTAAAGCATATGTAATGAATGCAGCGATCAAAACAATGTATATGACATGAGTAAACAAGTGAATCATATAGCAAAGACTTTTCATGAATAGTACTTCAAGACAAGCATCAATAAGTCTTGCATAAGAGTTAACTCATAAAGCAATAAATCAAAGTAAAGGTATTGAAGCAACACAAAGGAAGATTAAGTTTCAGCGGTTGCTTTCAACTTTTAACATGTATATCTCATGGATATTGTCAACATAGAGTAATATAACAAGTGCAATATGCAAATATGTAGGAATCAATGCACAGTTCACACAAGTGTTTGCTTCTTGAGGTGGAGAGAGATAGGTGAACTGACTCAACAATAAAAGTAGAAGAATGGTCCTTCAAAAAGGAAAGCATCGATTGCTATTTTTGTGCTAGAGCTTTTATTTTGAAAACAAGAAACAATTTTGTCAACGGTAGTAATAAAGCATATGTATCATATAAATTATATCTTACAAGTTGCAAGCCTCATGCATAGTATACTAATAGTGCCCGCACCTTGTCCTAATTAGCTTGGACTACCGGGATCATCGCAATGCACATGTTTTAACCAAGTATCACAAAGGGGTACCTCTATGCCGCCTGTACAAAGGTCTAAGGAGAAAGCTCGCATCGGATTTCTCGCTATTGATTATTCTCAACTTAGACATCCATACCGGGACAACATAGACAACAGATAATGGACTCCTCTTTTATGCATAAGCATGTAACAACAATTAATTTTCTCATTTGAGATTGAGGATATTGTCCAAAACTGAAACTTCCACCATGGATCATGGCTTTAGTTAGCGGCCCAATGTTCTTCTCTAACAATATGCATGCTCTAACCATAAGGTGGTAGATCTCCCTTACTTCAGACAAGACGAACATGCATAGCAACTCACATGATATTCAACAAAGAATAGTTGATGGCGTCCCCAGAAACATGGTTATCGCACAACAAGCAACTTAATAAGAGATAAAGTGCATAAGTACATATTCAATACCACAATAGTTTTTAAGCTATTTGTCCCATGAGCTATATATTGTAAAGGTGAAGAGTGGAAATTTAAAGGTAGCACTCAAGCAATTTACTTTGGAATGGCGGAGAAATACCATGTAGTAGGTAGATATGGTAGACACAAATGGCATAGTGGTTGGCTCAAGGATTTTGGATGCATGAGAAGTATTCCCTCTCGATACAAGGTTTAGGCTAGCAAGGTTATTTGAAACAAACACAAGGATGAACCGGTGCAGAAAAACTCACATAAAAGACATATTGAAAACATTATAAGAATCTACACCGTCTTCCTTGTTGTTCAAACTCAATACTAGAAATTATCTAGACTTTAGAGAGACCAAATATGCAAACCAAATTTTAGCATGCTCTATGTATTTCTTCATTAATGGGTGCAAAGCATATGATGCAAGAGCTTAAACATGAGCACAACAATTGCCAAGTATCACATTATCCAAGACATTATAGCAATTACTACATGTATCATTTTCCAATTCCAACCATATAACAATTTAACGAAGAAGAAACTTCGCCATGAATACTATGAATAGAGCCTAAGGACATACTTGTCCATATTCTACAGCGGAGCGTGTCTCTCTCCCATACAGTGAATGCTAGGATCCATTTTATTCAAACAAAACAAAAACAAAAACAAACCGACGCTCCAAGAAAAGCACATAAGATGTGATGGAATAAAAATATAGTTTCAGGGGAGGAACCTGATAATGTTGTCGATGAAGAAGGGGATGCCTTGGGCATCCCCAAGCTTAGACGCTTGAGTCTTCTTAGAATATGCAGGGGTGAACCACCGGGGCATCCCCAAGCTTAGAGCTTTTCACTCTCCTTGATCATATTGCATCATACTCCTCTCTTGATCCTTGAAAACTTCCTCCACACCAAACTCGAAACAACTCATTAGAGGGTTAGTGGACAATAAAAATTAACATGTTCAGAGGTGACACAATCATTCTTAACACTTCTGGACATTGCATAAAGCTACTGGACATTAATGGATCAAAGAAATTCATCCAACATAGCAAAAGAGGCAATGCGAAATAAAAGGCAGAATCTGTCAAAACAGAACAGTTCGTATTTACGAATTTTATCGAGGCACCATACTTGCTCAAATGAAAATGCTCAAATTGAATGAAAGTTGCGTACATATCTGAGGATCACTCACGTAAATTGGCATAATTTTCTGAGTTACCTACAGAGAAAACAGCCCAGATTCGTGACAGCAAAGAAATCTGTTTCTGCGCAGTAATCCAAATCTAGTATGAACTTTTCTATCAACGACTTTACTTGGCACAATAAAACACTAAACTAAGATAAGGAGAGGTTGCTACAGTAGTAAACAACTTCCAAGACACAAAATAAAAACAAAGTACTGTAGTAAAAAAACATGGGTTGTCTCCCATAAGCGCTTTTCTTTAACGCCTTTCAGCTAGGCGCAGAAATTGTGTATCAAGTATTATCAAGAGACGAAGTGTCAACATCATAATTTGTTCTAATAATAGAATCAAAAGGTAACTTCATTCTCTTTCTAGGGAAGTGTTCCATACCTTTCTTGAGAGGAAATTGATATTTTATATTACCTTCCTTCATATCAATGATAGCACCAACAGTTCGAAGAAAAGGTCTTCCCAATATAATGGGACAAGATGCATTGCATTCAATATCCAAGACAACAAAATCAACGGGGACAAGGTTATTGTTAACGGTAATGCGAACATTATCAACTTTCCCCAAAGGTTTCTTTGTAGAATGATCAGCAAGATTAACATCCAAATAACAATTTTTCAGCGGTGGCAAGTCAAGCATATTATAGATTTTCTTAGGCATAACGGAAATACTTGCACCAAGATCACATAAAGCATTACAATCAAAATCTTTAACCTTCATATTAATGATGGGCTCCCAACCATCCTCTAGCTTTCTAGGAATAGAGGCTTCGCGCTCTAGTTTCTCTTCTCTAGCTTTTATGAGAGCATTTGTAATATGTTGCGTGAAAGCCAAATTTATAGCACTAGCATTAGGACTTTTAGCAAGTTTTTGCAAGAACTTTATAACTTCAGAGATGTGGCAATCATCAAAATTCAAACCATTATAATCTAAATCAATGGGATCATCATCCCCAATGTTGGAAAAAATTTCAGCAGCTTTATCACAGGCAGTTTCAGCAGTTTTTCGCGCTTTGCATTAGAAGTGGAAACATTGCTAACACCAATTCTTTTATTATTATTAGTAGGAGGTGCAGCAACTTGTGTAGCATTAGCATTACTAGTGGTGGTTATAGTCCAAACTTTAGCTATATTTTTCTCTTTAGCTAGTTTTTCATTTTCTTCTCTATCCCACCTAGCACGCAATTCAGCCATTAATCTTATATTCTCATTAATTCTAACTTGGATGGCATTTGCTGTAGTAACAATTTTATTTTCAATATCCCTATTAGGCATAACTTTCAATTTCAAAAGATCAACATCAGAGGCAAGACTATCAACCTTAGAAGCGAGAATATCAATTTTATTGAGTTTTTCCTCAACAGATTTGTTAAAGGCAGTTTGTGTACTAATAAATTCTTTAAGCATAGCTTCAAGTCCAGGGGGTGTGTTCCTATTATTACTGTAAGAATTCCCATAAGAATTAGCATAACCGTTACCATTATTATAAGGATATGGCCTATAGTTATTACTAGAATTGTTCCGATAAGCATTGTTGTTGAAATTATTATTTTTAATGAAGTTTACATCAACATGTTCTTCTTGTGCAACCAATGAAGCTAACGGAACATTATTAGGATCAACATTTGTCCTATCATTCACAAGCATAGACATAATAGCATCAATCTTATCATTCAAGGAAGAGGATTCTTCGACAGAATTTACCTTCTTACCTTGTGGAGCTCTTTCCGTGTGCCATTCAGAGTAATTGATCATCATATTATCAAGAACCTTTGTTGCTTCACCAAGAGTGATGGACATAAAGGTACCTCCAGCAGCTGAATCCAATAGGTTCCGCGAGGAAAAATTCAGTCCTGCATAAAAGGTTTGGATGATCATCCAAGTAGTCAGTCCATGGGTTGGGCAATTTTTAACCAAAGATTTCATTCTTTCCCATGCTTGTGCAACATGTTTAGTATCTAATTGTTTAAAATTCATTATGCTACTCCTCAAAGATATAATTTTAGCAGGGGGATAATATCTACCAATAAAAGCATCCTTGCATTTAGTCCAGGAATCAATACTATTCTTAGGCAGAGATAGCAACCAATCTTTAGCTCTTCCTCTTAATGAGAAAGGGAACAATTTTAATTTTATAATGTCACCATCTACATCTTTATATTTTTGCTTTTCACATAGTTCAACAAAATTATTAAGATGGGCAGCAGCATCATCAGAACTAACACCAGAAAATTGCTCTCGCATAACAAGATTCAGTAAAGCTGGTTTAATTTCAAAGAATTCTGCTGTAGTAGCAGGTGGAGCAATAGGTGTGCATAAGAAATCATTATTATTTGTGGTTGTGAAATCACACAACTTAGTATTTTCAGGGGTGGCCATTTTAGCAGTAGTAAATAAAGCAAACTAGATAAAGTAAATGCAAGTAACTAATTTTTTTTGTGTTTTTGATATAGTAAACAAGATAGCAAATAAAGTAAAACTAGCAACTAATTTTTTTGTATTTTGGTTTAGTGCAGCAAACAAAGTAGTAAATAAAACTAAGCAAGAGAAAAACAAAGTAAAGAGATTGGGAAGTGGAGACTCCCCTTGCAGCGTGTCTTGATCTCCCCGGCAACGGCGCCAGAAATTTGCTTGATGCGTGTAGTTGACACGTCCGTTGGGAACCCCAAGAGGAAGGTGTGATGCGCACAGCGGCAAGTTTCCCTCAGTAAGAAACCAAGGTTTAATCGAACCAGTAGGAGTCAAGAAGCACGTTGAAGGTTGATGGCGGCGGGGTGTAGTGCGGCGCAACACCAGAGATTCCGGCGCCAACGTGGAACCTGCACAACACAACCAAAGTACTTTGCCCCAACGAAACAGTGAGGTTGTCAATCTCACCGGCTTGCTGTAACAAAGGATTAGATGTATAGTGTGGATGATGATTGTTTGCAGAAAACAGTAGAACAGTATTGCAGTTGATTGTATTTCAGTATAGAGAATTGGACCGGGGTCCACAGTTCACTAGAGGTGTCTCTCCCATAAGATAAACATCATGTTGGGTGAACAAATTACAGTTGGGCAATTGACAAATAAAGAGGGCATGACCATGCACATAGATATTATGATGAGTATAGTGAGATTTAATTGGGCATTATGACAAAGTACATAGACCGCTATCCAGCATGCATCTATGCCTAAAAAGTCCACCTTCAGGTTATCATCCGAACCCCCTCCAGTATTAAGTTGCTAACAACAGACAATTGCATTAAGTATTGCGCGTAATGTAATTAGTAACTACATCCTCGAACATAGCACCAATGTTTTATCCCTAGTGGCAACAGCACATCCATAATCTTAGAGGTTCTTGTCACTCCTCCAGATTCACGGAGACATGAACCCACTATCGAGCATAAATACTCCCTCTTGGAGTTACTAGCATCAACTTGGCCAGAGCATCTACTAATAACGGAGAGCATGCAAGATCATAAACAACACATAAACATAACTTTGATAATCAACATAACAAGTATTCTCTATTAATCGGATCCCAACAAACGCAACATATAGAATTACAGATAGATGATCTTGATCATGTTCGGCAGCTCACAAGACCCGACAATTAAGCACAATGGGGAGAAGACAACCATCTAGCTACTGCTATGGACCCATAGTCCAGGGGTAGACTACTCACTCATCACTCCGGAGGCGACCATGGCGGCGTAGAGTCCTCCGGGAGATGATTCCCCTCTCCGGCAGGGTGCCGGAGGCGATCTCCTGAATCCCCCGAGATGAGATTGGCGGCGGCGGCGTCTCTGGAAGGTTTTCCGTATCGTGGCTCTCGGTACTGGGGGTTTCGCGACGGAGGCTTTAAATAGGCGGAAGGGCAGGTCAGGGGGCCACACGAGGGCCCCACACTACAGGTCGGCACGGCCAGGGCTTGGGCCGCGCCGCCCTAGGGTGTGGCCACCTCGTGGCCCCACTTCGTCTCCTCTTCGGTCTTCTGGAAGCTTCGTGGCAAAATAGGACCCTGGGCGTTGATTTCGTCCAATTCCGAGAATATTTCGTTACTAGGATTTCTGAAACCAAAAACAGCAGAAAACATCAACTGGCTCTTCGGCATCTTGTTAATAGGTTAGTTCCAGAAAATGCACGAATATGACATAAAGTGTGCATAAAACATGTAGATATCATCAATAATGTGGCATGGAACACAAGAAATTATCGATACGTCGAAGACGTATCAGCCATGTCTTCCTCTTCCTCCTCTGCCTCCTTCGGCCTTTCCTTCGACTCCTCCTCCTCCAGCGAGCCAGAGCCGGAGGTCAATCTGATGGCCATCTACGAGGCTCTCACCCCCGAGTATTGGGACGCGAGAGAATGGGATTCCTCCATCGAGTCGGAGGACGACGAGCCCCTCACCGACGGGGAAGAAGACCTCCGGTTCCTCATCGATGGGGAGCTGGAGGCGGCGAGCGACGACGACCTCCTCTCATGGGAGGCGGACTTCTCCTCCGACGAGGAGGAAGAAGAGGCGGAGGAGACGGATGAAGACTCCTCCTCCGCGGAATACCCACCGGCCAAGCGCTTCCGTGGCTGGGCCTGGTCGGATGACGACGACGACGATGATGACGAGGAGGATGAAGCCCCCGCTGGCGGCTTCATCAGCAGCGACGAGGAGCCCGCCGGCAGCAGCGCCGACGGCAGCTACGACGGCGACGACGAGGGCAGCGACGGCCCTTAGATTAGGAAGTAGTATAGGGCTAGTAGTAGTAATGCATTAGGCATCGGATGATCCTTTTGAGAGCCATCGGCTCTTTCTTGTAAAGTCGCTCCTTTGAATGAATGAAAATTGTTCTTCTAATTTGATTCTCCATTTATCCAATCTCAAATCTTCCGATTGCCGCACCAAGAACCGATAGCAACGTATCGGTCTTTTCCCCTCAAACGCCCATAAGGCCAAACTCACACACCAAATCAGACAGACATCCAAGCAAACACTCCTCAAATTCAGACTGTAATTTGATATCTGACCATAATACTTTGCAACTCTAAAGTCGATGGCTGTACATCGGCTGTTTTGTTCTCAAGTCGATGTCCGTGCATCGGCTGTTTCTAAAGTCTTTTTTTTACCGGCTGATTTCGTGCATCGGCCTCCATATTTTACTGCTCCAGTTGATGAAAAAAAAAATTTACTGGCCGATTTAAAAATCGGCCCCCGTATCTCACTGCCCATCATCCCACATACTTGGGAAATACTTCTTGAGATGCTGGCCATTGACGGCCACTGGGAACTTCACACCATCCAACTGTTCGAGCATATATGCATTGCCCTTTAGGACTTGGTCAACCCTGTACGGCCCGTGCCAATTTGGAGACCATTTACCATATGCCTTGTCCTTAGTCCCCAACGGCAATACAGCCTCCCATACCAGATCACCAACATGGAACTCCTTTGGCTTCACCTTCTTATTATATGCACGAGCCACCTTGGCCTTGTTCTCCTTAATTTTCTCAAGTGACCAAAGTCTAAGTTCCGTGAGATCCTCAATGCTATCACTCATCAGGGCTGCATACTCTTCAGTCGTCAGGTCATTCTGAAACGTGACACGCCTCGACCCAGCCGTGATCTCCCAGGGTAACACGGCTTCTTGTCCATAGACCAGATGGTACGACGAGGTCTTTACCGCCCCATGACATGACATGCGGTAAGCCCATAAAGCCTCCGATAAAACCTCGTGCCAACGCCTAGGGTACTCGTCAATCTTTCTCTTGATCAGCTTGATAAGGCTTTTGTTGGATGCTTCAGCCTGGCCATTTGCTTGAGCATAGTATGGAGACGATCGGATCAGCTTAATTCCCATGTCGTCGCAGAACTCTTTGAATTCTTTAGAAACGAAAACCGAACCTCCATCGGTCGTGATGGTCTGAGGAATCCCAAATCTGTGAATGACATGTTCTTTCACGAAACTGATAACGTCCTTCGATGCCACAGACTTCATAGGGACGGCCTCCACCCATTTAGTAAAATAATCTGTAATGGCCAAGATCAACTCGTGGCCTTTGCTGGACGCAGGATGGATTTTGCCGATCATGTCCATGCCCCATCCTCGAAATGGCCAAGGCTTGATGATGGGGTTCATTGCTGATGCGGGTACCATCTGAATGCTCCCAAACTTCTGACATGCTTGACACCCTTTATAGTAATTGAAACAGTCCTCAAGCATGGTGGGCCAATAAAACCCTGATCGCCTGATTAACCACTTCATCTTATGAGCCGATTGATGAGTCCCACAGGCGCCTTCATGTACCTCGTGTAAGAGCCGATTTGCCTCGGCTGTTCCCAAACATTTGAGAAGTAACCCTTCCAAGGTCCTATAGAACATGTCATCTCCAATAAGGACATACTTCATGGCCTTGTATCTTATCCGTTTAGGTGCCCCCCGAGCCGGATCCTTCAAGTAATTGAAGATATCGGCTCTCCAATCATCTGGCTCCATGAAATGTATCTGGACATCGGCTCCTTCCACTGTCTCCTTATAGCCTGACGCCATTTCTGCGAGATCGTTCGCCTCCGTATTCTGCGACCTCGGGACCCAATTGACGTTTATGTACCTGAACTGTGTCATCAGCTCGCGGCAATGCATCCATAACGGGAAGAGCGACTCGCTATATTAGTGTTGATTTGCTCAGCGATCAGATCGGCCAGGGCCTGTCCTTTAACTGCTTTCGCAGGTTGATACCGGAGATCCAACTCCGATAATGCAAACATCCATTTACCTAGTCGGCCCTTCAGGACAGGAGCCGACAGCATGTGCTTGATGACGTCTGATTTGCAAATGATGACGATTTCTGCCGTCAGAAAGATGTGACGAAGCTTGGTGCAGGTAAAAAATAGGCAGAGGCACAACTTCTCGATCTCCGGGTACCTCGTTTCTGCATCCAGCATCCTTCTGCTGAGGTAGAAAACAACTCTTTCCATGCCATCATAGATTTGCACTACCACTGAGGCGATAGAAGTATCGGCTACTGACAGGTAAATATAGAATGGCCTGTCTTGCTGGGGCGGAACCAACACGGGCGGCTTCGTTAGATATTCTTTAATCTCATCAAACGCTCGCTGTTGCTCTGCCCCCCAGTGAAACTCCTCATCAGGCTTAATTTTTACCAATCCCATGAACGGCTCAATTCGTCCTGACAGATTAGAGATGAACCTTCTGACGAAATTGATTTTGCCGATGAGACTTTGGAGTTCCTTCTTGGTGGTAGGTGGCTTCATTGTTCGTACTGCCTCTTGACTTTTCAGGCCGATCTCAATTCCACGTTCATGAACTAGGAAGCTGATGCGGGTATAATTGACACGTTCGTTGGGAACCCCAAGAGGAAGGTGCGATGCGCACAGCAGTAAGTTTTCCCTCAGTAAGAAACCAAGGTTTAATCGAACCAGTAGGAGTCAAGAAGCACGTTGAAGGTTGATGGTGGCGGAATGTAATGCGGCGCAACACCAGGGATTCCGGCGCCAACGTGGAACCTGCACAACACAACCAAAGTACTTTGCCCCAACGAAACAGTGAGGTTGTCAATCTCACCGGCTTGCTGTAACAAAGGATTAACCGTATTGTGTGGAAGATGATTGTTTACAGAAAACAGTAAAACAAGTATTGCAGTAGATTGTATGCGATGTAAAGAATAGGACCGGGGTCCACAGTTCACTAGAGGTGTCTCTCCCATAAGATAAATAGCATGTTGGGTGAACAAATTACAGTCGGGCAATTGACAAATAGAGAGGGCATGACAATGCACATACATGATATGATAAATATAGTGAGATTTAATTGGGCATTACGACAAAGTACATAGACCGCTATCCAGCATGCATCTATGCCTAAAAAGTCCACCTTCAGGTTATCATCCGAACCCCTTCCAGTATTAAGTTGCAAAACAACAGACAATTGCATTAAGTATGGTGCGTAATGTAATCAATAACTACATCCTTAGACATAGCATCAATGTTTTATCCCTAGTGGCAACAGCACATCCACAACCTTAGAACTTTCTGTCACTGTCCCAGATTTAATGGAGGCATGAACCCACTATCGAGCATAAATACTCCCTCTTGGAGTTAAGAGCAAAAACTTGGCCAGGGCCTCTACTAATAACGGAGAGCATGCAAGATCATAAACAACACATAGGTAATAACTTGATAATTAACATAACATAGTATTCTCTATCCATCGGATCCCGACAAACAAAACATATAGAATTACAGATAGATGATCTTGATCATGTTAGGCAGCTCACAAGATCCAACAATGAAGCACAATGAGGAGAAGACAACCATCTAGCTACTGCTATGGACACATAGTCCAGGGGTGAACTACTCACTCATCACTCCGGAGGCGACCATGGCGGTGAAGAGTCCTCCGGGAGATGAATCTCCTCTCCGGCAGGGTGCCGGAGGAGATCTCCAGAATCCCCCGAGATGGGATTGGCGGCGGCGGCGTCTCAGTAAGGTTTTCCGTATCGTGGCTCTCGGTACTGGGGGTTTCACGACGAAGGCTTTAAGTAGGCGGAAGGGCAACACGGGGGGCCACACGAGGGCCCCACACGCCAGGCTGGCGTGGCCAAGACCTAGGCCGCGCCGCCCTAGTGTGGCGGCGCCTCGTGGCCCCACTTCCTTCCCCCTCGGTCTTCTGGAAGCTTCGTGGCAAAATAGGACCCTGGGCGTTGATTTCGTCCAATTCCGAGAATATTTCTTTACTAGGATTTCTGAAACCAAAAACAGCAGAAAACAGCAACTGGCTCTTTGGCATCTCGTTAATAGGTTAGTTCCAGAAAATGCACGAATATGACATAAAGTGTGCATAAAACATGTAGATATCATCAATAATGTGGCATGGAACATAAGAAATTATCGATACGTCGGAGACGTATCAGCATCCCCAAGCTTAGTTTTGCTCGTCCCGAGCAGGTAAACGATAACAAAGATAATTTCTGGAGTGACATGCCAT
The DNA here is from genome assembly GCF_019359855.2 of Lolium perenne. Lineage (NCBI taxonomy): Eukaryota > Viridiplantae > Streptophyta > Magnoliopsida > Poales > Poaceae > Lolium > Lolium perenne. The sequence goes on along the minus strand of NC_067249.2, from coordinate 32,030,395 downwards.
CATAACCTTGATCATACTATTGTAAACATATGTAATGAATGCAGCGATCAATACAATGGTAATGACATGAGTAAACAAGTGAATCATAAAGCAAAGACTTTTCATGAATAGTACTTAAAGACAAGCATCAATAAGTCTTGCATAAGAGTTAACTCATAAAGCAATAAATCAAAGTAAAGGTATTGAAGCAACACAAAGGAAGATTAAGTTTCAGCGGTTGCTTTCAACTTATAACATGTATATCTCATGGATAATTGTCAACATAGAGTAATATAACAAGTGCAATATGCAAGTATGTAGGAATCAATGCACAGTTCACACAAGTGTTTGCTTCTTGAGGTGGAGAGAAATAGGTGAACTGACTCAACATAAAAGTAAAAGAAAGGTCCTTCAAAGAGGAAAGCATCGATTGCTATATTTATGCTAGAGCTTTTATTTTGAAAACATGAAACAATTTTGTCAACGGTAGTAATAAAGCATATGAGTTATGTAAATTATATCTTATAAGTTGCAAGCCTCATGCATAGTATACTAATAGTGCCCGCACCTTGTCCTAATTAGCTTGGACTACCGGATCATCGCAATACACATGTTTTAACCAAGTGTCACAATGGGGTACCTCCATGCCGCCTGTACAAAGGTCTAAGGAGAAAGCTCGCATTTTGGATTTCTCGCTTTTGATTATTCTCAACTTAGACATCCATACCGGGACAACATGGACAACAGATAATGGACTCCTCTTTAATGCATAAGCATGTGGCAACAATTAGTGTTCTCATATGAGATTGAGGATATATGTCCAAAACTGGAACTTCCACCATGATTCATGGCTTTAGTTAGCGGCCCAATGTTCTTCTCTAACAATATGTATGCTCCAACCATTAAGGTGGTAGATCTCTCTTACTTCAGACAAGACGGACATGCATAGCAACTCACATGATATTCAACAAAGAGTAGTTGATGGCGTCCCCAGAAACATGGTTATCGCACAACAAGCAACTTAATAAGAGATAAAGTGCATAAGTACATATTCAATACCACAATAGTTTTTAAGCTATTTGTCCCATGAGCTATATATTGCAAAGGTGAATGATGGAAATTTTAAAGGTAGCACTCAAGCAATTTACTTTGGGATGGCGGAGAAATACCATGTAGTAGGTAGATATGGTGGACACAAATGGCATAGTGGTTGGCTCAAGGATTTTGGATGCATGAGAAGTATTCCCTCTCGATACACGGTTTAGGCTAGCAAGGTTATTTGAAACAAACACAAGGATGAACCGGTGCAGCAAAACTCACATAAAAGACATATTGTAAACATTATAAGACTCTACACCGTCTTCTTTGTTGTTCAAAATTCAATACTAGATATTATCTAGACTTTAGAGAGACCAAATATGCAAACCAAATTTAGCAAGCTCTAGGTGTTTCTTCATTAATGGGTGCAAAGTATATGATGCAAGAGCTTAAACATGAGCACAACAATTGCCAAGTATCAAATTATTCAAGACATTTTAGAATTACTACATGTAGCATTTCCCGATTCCAACCATATAACAATTTAACGAAGAAGATTCAACCTTCGCCATGAATACTATGAGTAAAGCCTAAGGACATATTTGTCCATATGCAACAGCGGAGCGTGTCTCTCTCCCACACAATGAATGCTAGGATCCATTTATTCAAACAAAAACAAAAACAAACCGACGCTCCAAGCAAAGCACATAAGATGTGACGGAATAAAAATATAGTTTCAGGGGAGGAACCTGATAATGTTGTCGATGAAGAAGGGGATGCCTTGGGCATCCCCAAGCTTAGACGCTTGAGTCTTCTTAGAATATGCAGGGGTGAACCACCGGGGCATCCCCAAGCTTAGAGCTTTCACTCTCCTTGATCATATTGCATCATACTCCTCTCTTGATCCTTGAAAACTTCCTCCACACCAAACTCGAAACAACTCATTAGAGGGTTAGTGGACAATAAAAATTAACATGTTCAGAGGTGACACAATCATTCTTAACACTTCTGGACATTCCATAAAGCTACTGGACATTAATGGATCAAAGAAGTTCATCCAACATAGCAAAAGAGGCAATGCGAAATAAAAGGCAGAATCTGTCAAAACAGAACAGTCCGTAAAGATGGATTTTATTGAGGCACCAGACTTGCTCAAATAAAAATGCCCAAATTGAATGAAAGTTGCGTACATATCTGAGGATCACGCACGTAAATTGGCTTAATTTTCTGAGCTACCTACAGGGAGGCAGGTCGAAATTCGTGACAGCAAAGAAATCTGAAACTGCGCAGTAATCCAAATCTAGTATGAACTTTACTATCAAAGACTTTACTTGGCACAACAAAACACAAAACTAAGATAAGGAGAGGTTGCTACAGTAGTAAACAACTTCCAAGACTCAAATATAAAACAAAAATACTGTAGTAAAAACATGGGTTGTCTCCCATAAGCGCTTTTCTTTAACGTCTTTCAGCTAGGCGCATAAAGTGTATATCAAGTAACATCAAGAGACGAAGCATCAACATCATAATTTGTTCTAATAATAGAATCAAAAGGTAACTTCATTCTTTTTCTAGGGAAGTGTTCCATACCTTTCTTGAGAGGAAATTGATATTTAATATTACCTTCCTTCATATCAATAGTAGCACCAACGGTTCGAAGAAAAGGTCTTCCCAATATAATGGGGCAAGATGCATTGCATTCAATATCCAAGACAACAAAATCAACGGGGACAAGGTTATTTTTTACCATAATATGAACATTATCAACTCTCCCCAAAGGTTTCTTTTTAGCATTATCAGCGAGATTAACATCCAAATAACACTTTTTCAATGGTGGCAAGTCAAGCATATCATAGACTTTCTTAGGCATAATAGAAATACTTGCACCAAGATCACATAAAGCATTACAATCAAAATCATTGAACCTCATTTTAATGATGGGCTCCCAACCATCCTCTAGCTTTCTAGGAATAGAAGTTTCAAGTTTTAGTTTCTCTTCTCTAGCTTTTATGAGAGCATTTGTAATATGTTTTGTGAAAGCCAAGTTTACAGCGCTAGCATTGGGACTCTTAGCAAGTTTTTGTAAGAACTTTATAACTTCAGAGATGTGGCAATCATCAAAATCTAAATCATTATGAGCTACAGCAATGGGATCATTGTCCCCAAGGTTGGAAAAAATTTCAGCAGTTTTATCACAAGCAATTTCGGCAGTTTTAGCAATTTCAGGCAGTTTTGTACGCTTTGCACTAGGAGTAGAAACATTGCCAACACTAATTATTTTACCATTAATAGTAGGAGGTGCAGCAACATGTGAATCATTAGCATTGCTAGTGGTGGTAATAGTCCAAACTTTAGCTACATTTTTCTCTTTAGCTAGTTTTTCATTTTGTTCTCTATCCCACCTAGCACGCAATTCAGCCATTAATCTTATATTCTCATTAATTCTAACTTGGATGGCATTTGCTGTAGTAACAATTTTATTTTCAATATCCCTATTAGGCATAACTTTCGATTTCAAAAGATCAACATCAGAGGCAAGACTATCAACCTTAGAAGCGAGAATATCAATTTTATTGAGTTTTTCCTCAACAGATTTGTTAAAGGCAGTTTGTGTACTAATAAATTCTTTAAGCATAGCTTCAAGTCCGGGGGTGTGTTCCTATTATTATTGTAAGAATTCCCATAAGAATTAGCATAACCGTTACCATTATTATAAGGATATGGCCTATAGTTATTACTAGAATTGTTCCGATAAGCATTGTTGTTGAAATTATTATTTTTAATGAAGTTTACATCAACATGTTCTTCTTGGGCAACCAATGAAGCTAACGGAACATTATTAGGATCAACATTGGTCCTATCATTCACAAGCATAGACATAATAGCATCAATCTTATCACTCAAGGAGGAGTTTTCTTCAACAGAATTTACCTTCTTACCTTGTGGAGCTCTTTCCGTGTGCCATTCAGAGTAATTAATCATCATATCATCAAGAAGCTTTGTAGCCGCCCCCAAAGTGATGGACATAAAGGTACCTCCAGCAGCTGAATCCAATAAATTCCGCGAAGAAAAATTTAGTCCTGCATAAAAGGTTTGGATGATCATCCAAGTAGTCAGTCCATGGGTTGGGCAATTTTTAACCAAAGATTTCATTCTTTCCCAAGCTTGAGCAACATGTTCATTATCCAATTGTTTAAAATTCATTATGCTACTTCTCAAAGATATAATTTTAGCAGGGGGATAATATCTACCAATAAAAGCATCCTTGCATTTAGTCCAGGAATCAATACTATTCTTAGGCAGAGATAGCAACCAATCTTTAGCTCTTCCTCTTAATGAGAAAGGAAACAATTTTAATTTTATAATGTCACCATCTACATCCTTATATTTTTGCATTTCACACAATTCAACAAAGTTATTGAGATGGGCAGCAGCATCATCAGAACTAACACCAGAAAATTGCTCTCGCATAACAAGATTCAGTAAAGCAGGTTTAATTTCAAAGAATTCTGTTGTAGTAGCAGGTGGAGCAATAGGTGTGCATAGGAAATCATTATTATTTGTGGTTGTGAAGTCACACAACTTAGTATTTTCAGGGGTGGCCATTTTAGCAGTAGTAAATAAAGCAAACTAGATAAAATAAATGCAAGTAAACTAATTTTTTTTTTGTGTTTTTGATATAGAGTGCAAGACAGTAAATAAAGTAAAGCTAGCAACTAATTTTTTTTGTGTTTTGATATAAGTGCAGCAAACAAGTAAATAAATAAAATAAAGCAAGACAAAAACAAAGTAAAGAGATTGGGAAGTGGAGACTCCCCTTGCAGCGTGTCTTGATCTCCCCGGCAACGGCGCCAGAAAACAGTCTTGATGCGCGTATAATTGACACGTTCGTTGGGAACCCCAAGAGGAAGGTGCGATGCGCACAGCAGTATGTTTTCCCTCAGTAAGAAACCAAGGTTTAATCGAACCAGTAGGAGTCAAGAAGCACGTTGAAGGTTGATGGTGGCGGAATGTAATGCGGCGCAACACCAGGGATTCCGGCGCCAACGTGGAACCTGCACAACACAACCAAAGTACTTTACCCCAACGAAACAGTGAGGTTGTCAATCTCACCGGCTTGCTGTAACAAAGGATTAACCGTATTGTGTGGAAGATGATTGTTTGCAGAAAACAAGAAACAAGTATTGCAGTAGATTGTATGCGATGTAAAGAATAGGACCGGGGTCCACAGTTCACTAGAGGTGTCTCTCCCATAAGATAAATAGCATGTTGGGTGAACAAATTACAGTCGGGCAATTGACAAATAGAGAGGGCATGACAATGCACATACATGATATGATAAATATAGTGAGATTTAAGTGGGCATTACGACAAAGTACATAGACCGCTATCCAGCATGCATCTATGCCTAAAAAGTCCACCTTCAGGTTATCATCCGAACCCCTTCCAGTATTAAGTTGCAAAACAACAGACAATTGCATTAAGTATGGTGCGTAATGTAATCAATAACTACATCCTTAGACATAGCATCAATGTTTTATCCCTAGTGGCAACAAAGACATCCACAACCTTAGAACTTTCTCACATCGTCCTGCATTTAATGGAGGCATGAACCCACTATCGAGCATAAATACTCCCTCTTGGAGTTAAGAGCAAAAACTTGGCCAGGGCCTCTACTAATAACGGAGAGCATGCAAGATCATAAACAACACATAGGTAATAACTTGATAATTAACATAACATAGTATTCTCTATCCATCGGATCCCGACAAACACAACATATAGAATTACAGATAGATGATCTTGATCATGTTAGGCAGCTCACAAGATCCAACAATGAAGCACAATGAGGAGAAGACAACCATCTAGCTACTGCTATGGACCCATAGTCCAGGGGTGAACTACTCACTCATCACTCCGGAGGCGACCATGGCGGTGAAGAGTCCTCCGGGAGATGAATCTCCTCTCCGGCAGGGTGCCGGAGGAGATCTCCAGAATCCCCCGAGATGGGATTGGCGGCGGCGGCGTCTCAGTAAGGTTTTCCGTATCGTGGCTCTCGGTACTGGGGGTTTCGCGACGAAGGCTTTAAGTAGGCGGAAGGGCAACGCGGGGGGTCACACGAGGGCCCCACACGCCAGGCTGGCGCGGCCAAGACCTAGGCCGCGCCGCCCTAGTGTGGCGGTGCCTCGTGGCCCCACTTCCTTTCCCCCTCAGTCTTCTGGAAGCTTCGTGGCAAAATAGGACCCTGGGCGTTGATTTCATCCAATTCTGAGAATATTTCTTTACTAGGATTTCTGAAACCAAAAACAGCAGAAACAAAGAATCGGCTCTTCGGCATCTCGTTAATAGGTTAGTTCCAGAAAATGCACGAATATGACATAAAGTGTGCATAAAACATGTAGATATCATCAATAATGTGGCATGGAACATAAGAAATTATCGATACGTCGGAGACGTATCAGAAGCCCAGGAATTGACCGGCCGTTACACCAAAAGCACACTTCTTTGGATTCATTCTTAGTCCGAACTTTCTAGTTCGGTCCAGTATACGTCGCAAATCCTCCAGGTGCCCTTCCACTGAGACAGACTTGACCACCACGTCATCAATGTAGATTTCCACCAGCTTGCCGATCAGATCATGAAAGATATAATTCATGGCCCGTTGGTACGTTGCACCGGCATTCTTCAGTCCAAATGTCATGACCACATATTCGAACAAGCCCACCGAACCTGGTACTCTGAAGGCCGTCTTGTGTATATCTTCTGGAGCCATGAAAATCTGGTTGTAACCGGCATTGCCATCCATGAAGCTTAAAACCTTATGGCCAGCCGCTGCATTGATCAACGTTTCAGCTACCGGCATAGGGTACTCATCCTTCGGAGTGGCTCTGTTGAGATCGCGAAAATCTATGGCGACGCACCATCGGCCGTCCTTCTTCTCCACAGGTACGATGCTAGATATCCACTCAGCATACCTGCATGGCCTGATGAACCCGGCGTTCAACATCTTCTCAATCTCCTTCTTGACTTCTTCTAGAATTTCGGCCTTCATCTGCCGTGCTCGTTGCTGGAATGGCCGAAACCCTTTCTTAAGAGGTAGCCGATGCTCAATGATGCTCCTGTCTAGCCCGGGCATTTCTGTATAATCCCAGGCAAAACAATCTGGGTATTCTTTCAACAAAGCTATCATCAGGCCCCTCAGGTGCGGATCCAACTTTTTGCTGATAAATGTTGGTCGTGGCTTACCCCCAGGACCAATGTCAATCTCTTCTAGCTCATCAGCTGACGTAAATCCATACCCTAGATTTCCGTCGCCTGTTAGATCGATGTTGAACACAGGCAGAACATATGGCGAGGATAATTTTGGCCGATTGCTGGAATCGGCCTCCATGTTGATTGAGTTGCTCAATGAAGGTCTACAACTTGTATGCGCTCCCTTGCAGGAGGAAGCCTCCTTACCACGACTATGTGACATGTTTGAAGAAGGATCCTTGCCTTTTATTTTTTGGGGCCGATCACAGGGATCGGCCTTGCCACGTATGTCGATGGATGCTTCTCTTGTTACTCTCTCAGGCCGGTGGATAAGACCAGCCTCACCCCGTTTTTTGACACCTCGATGCGATCACAGCCGTCCAAACTGATTCCAGAGAGTGGCTCTTGGTCTGCCGAGTCCCAAATGTTCATGCCGGCTATCGAGACATCGATCGAGTCATCTGCATGCACGACTTCTACGTCGTCTCCATCCCACTGTATCAGGCATTGGTGCATTGTAGATGGAATGCAGCAGTTAGCGTGAATCCAATCCCTTCCTAGCAGGGCAGCGTAAGTGCTCTTGCTGTCGACGATGAAGAATGTCGTTGGGATCGTCTTTCGGCCTATGGTTAGATCCACGTTCAGGACACCTTGCGTCCCTGATGCTTGGCCGTTGAAGTCGTTGAGCGTGACGTTGGTCTTGATCAGATCGGCACTGGAGCGTCCCAAACGCCGTAGCATGGAATATGGCATTATATTCACCGCTGCTCCTGTGTCAACCAACATCCTGCCGACGGGCTGCCCATTGATATAACCCTTTAGGTACAGGGCCTTCATGTGTTTGTATCCCTTTTCCCGTGGCTTTTCGAAGATAACGGGCTGTGGATCGCAGCCAAACTATGCTATTGGCGCTTCTTCAGTTCCTGGGGCACGAAACTCTGATGGAAGGAAGAACACCATGTTTGTACCAGCCGATGTTCCCACATCGGCTTTTTCTTGCTTGGGCCGCCAAACCTTCTTTGGTGGACGACTCTCTTCGTCCAAAGTCTGCTGAATTTTCACGGCCATATCGGGCCGCGCTTTCCTCAACGTGTGCAAGTATCGCGCTTCGGCTTGCTCCAAGCTACGCAGCCGCTGAACCCTACGCTTTTGGGAGTGGCTGAGTCCATCGGGGCACCACCTTGGCCGGTGGTACCTATCCTCTTCTTCATCTTCTGACTCCTCAAAGTCTTCATCTTGAGAGGACTCAGCACGTTTGTTCTGTGGCGGGAGAGGTCCTAGACGCTTGAAAACTGAAACTTCCCCTGCATCCTCCTTCCGGCGTCTACACTCCGGGCAGTTGTCGATTGTAGGCAATCGGCTCATCCCTGAGTCCCAGCAGTGTTTAAAGAAGGGACAGTCCCAGTGTCTATCCATGTCTTCCTGCTCCCTTGACCTCTCCTTAGCGCGGTGCTCACGTCCTTCGTTGTCTCTGTCGTGCCGACGGTACCTTCCTTTATCTTCGTCGGACCGATTGTATCTCTCGTTGTTTCTGTCGTACTACCGACGTCGGTCATACTGATATTCATATTTGTTGAGGAGGTGCGTGGAAAGTGGTTTTTGGTATCGCACGCTTCTCACTTGTTCCTTGGTGAGGTACCGCTTGTCATCATATCGGGGCCGGTCGCGTGGATCGGCCTCCTCCTTTTCCTTGCTGCGGGAGTGACTGCTTTCCTCTTTATCCTTGCCATGGTGGCGCTCAGGCCCTGCCATGTTAACATCGAACGAGAAATCCAGTCGACGCCTCGCGGAGTGGTTAGGTTCCACCATGTTGACGCCAGGGAACGGATGTGTGTCCACTTTCATGGCAAACTGTCCGAAGAGCAATCGGCCTTGTTCTATCGCCATTTGGATCTGCTGACGAAACACCTTGCAGTCATTGGTGGTATGGGTGAACGAGTGATGCCATTTGCAGTACGGCCTCCCGTTCAGTTCTTGTGCTGTAGGGATTTTATGGCCTTCGGGTAACTTCAGCTGTTTTTCCTTAAGCAATAGATCGAAAATCTGCTCAGCTTTGCTCACATCGAAGTCAAACCCTTTTGCAGGCCCTTGTGGTTTTACCCATTTGCAGGACACGGGGTTTGCCCCCCGAGCCCATTCAGCTACAGCCACCTCCAGGTCCGGTGCAGGATCTTCAGTTTCTTCCATCTCAACCAGGCCTATCGGACGCTTGAACTTGTCTTGGTACAATTCAGGGTGTCGCTGCTCGTATGATGTGAGTTTCTGCACCATGTGCGACAATGAACTGTACTCTGCTTGGGAAGTCGGGTCCTTGATCGGCGTTGCGAGACCCAGTACTGCCAGATCGATCGCTTCCTTCTCAGATAAACGAACCGAATAACATCGGTTCCTGACAGTCCTGAAACGTTGGATGTATTCAGATACTGTTTCTCCCCGCTTCTGCCGCTTTGTGTTAGATCGGCAATGCCAGCCTCGGTAGCTTCGAGTGATATTGCACGTGAAACCGCTTCTTCTAGCTGCTTCCATGTGCGGACTGAGTTTGGTGGCAACGAGGTGTACCATCCAAAGGCTGATCCCGTAAGAGATTGTGCGAAAAACCTCACACGTAAAGGGTCTGATACTGAAATCAAGCCCAGCTGTGCCAAATATCGGCTTACGTGCTCTATTGAGCTAGCTCCTTCTGCTCCATTGAATTTTGAGAATTCAGGGAGCCGATACTTGGGTGGCAGCGGGATCAGATCATACTCGTCAGGGTACGGCTTGGAATAGCCGATTGCTTTCCTCTTCGGCAGGATGCCGAACTGGTCTCTCAATATAGTGCTGATCTGCTCCATGGTATTAGCTGTAGGGACCGAACCTTCATGACTCGTTTCAGTAGCATATTTAGCCAGCCATGCTTGTTTATCAGCATCTACGCCAGAGATCCCTGTTGGTGCGATCTGGCTTGTGCGCGCCAAAGCATTGCAGTCCGGCACGTATGTGCACACGTATCCATGTGGGATCTCCTTGGGCGGCTCATATAGAAATTGACAATCGCTAGGATCGCCTCCAACCTTGTAGACAACGTACGCCGGTGAACCCGGCGGTTCTGGTGCTGTGAGCGCGAATGGCAGCGGCGGTCTAATCTGGAGTGGTATCTCTCCCTAGTGAGTTCCCAGGGTAGGTCCTGACGGAGAGTACTGATGTTTCATGATCTCTTGCACCACTCGGACCGCAACGCGCTCAAAAGCGTTCACCAAGCTCTCAGAATGTCGGTGTAGGGAATGAGCTACCATGTAATTAATCTCCTGGCGTAGAGCTCTGGTGCGTTCCTCTGAAGAGGTAGAGAGATCTACTTCATCGAGGGCACCTTCAGGGGAGAACCCTTTCCACCTGATGCCATGTGAACGGGTCTTCATGAAAGAGCCGATGAGATCGGCTTCTAAGATGGCTTTCATCTCATCGTACTTCTTCTTGTGTTCTTCCGGCAGATCTGCGTACGTGACTGGTTCGCCCACCACCTCATCCGCGGCTTTTGACATGGTTGCTATAGATGTCGACGTAGTGGTTGTTGTAGAGTGTCCCACCGGGCGTGCCAGAATGTGTTGCTGTCAGAAACCCACCGGCGAGCAGCGACGGGCAACACAGTAGAGCCGGGAGGCTCCCAGGATTGCGGCTGACCCTGGTCCCCCAGGCGATGGCCCGCAATGCCTTCTGGCACACGCGTCCTGGTGCTTACGAGGGCGTGCCACCTGACCTATACCTGGTCAGGAAGGTGATGGATTGCTTCGACTAGTTTCCTGCATGGCAAACACGTAAACATTAAATACGAGCCCCAATCGGCTCTTAAATTGTTCTGTGGATCGGCTCAAAGAGCCGATTGCCCCATGGTTCATGTTAGATTTATAAGGACATGGGGATCATGCTTTATCAATATCAAGCTAAACTAATCTACGATAGTCTAGGGTTTTCACCGTATAATCGGAACATCCTATGCGTAGTTGAGCCTAACAGATACGCAAGATAATGGAAAACCAGCCCTAAAGAGGCCTAAAAACCAACGTGAAGTTGATCCCCGGAACAATCTCACTAGAGCTTAATAAACCACACCTTACGCACTACCGGATCGTTCAACCCGTTTATAAGGCCTAACCATACAGATATCAAACCAATCCTTGAAGAACAAGGAGCAACTATAACGGATTAGATCTACTAAATAAAGAACAAGCAAGATGCTGCCCCTACACCTAAAATAGGTGTAAGGGCAGCTAGATATCGAGGGGTAGCATAGCTAAACAAGTGCATCGTGAAAGCATTGTGATCAACCCCAAAACACCTAAGATAAGGGTTTTGCTCGCCATCAAAAAGGCTTCAGCACGAGCAACACCAATAACGAATAAACTGATACTGCCTAGATCGCAAGATGCGATCTAGGCAGCATGTTGCTTACCCGGGAGAAACCCTCGAAACAAGGGGTGGCGATGCGCCTAGATTGATTTGTTGTGAACGTGTTCGTCCTCCTTCTCAATAACCCTAGATACATATTTATAGTCCATAGACTTTCAAACTTGGGAATAAACCCAACCGTGTACGAGCTAAACTCTATCTCTTAATTCTAACCGACACGTATCCTACTATAATTTACAGATACACGGGCAATCTTGCCCAAACTTCTTGTACAAGGCCGGTTCGGGAATATTTTCCGTGCATATCCTCTAAGCCCATTTAATTACGGCCCATCTCCAGACTTGGTTAAATTCTGGTGATAACAATAATATCTTCCACACCATTAGCAGGAATAACAAACACATAATTCAACTCAGGAGGTTTTTGAGGATCCTTGAATGGGGGGGGGGGGAGTTAATGACTTCAGAAGCAACAATAGCAACTAAAACAACATAAAGAAAAATTGAAAAAAATAAGGGCCACTTTTTTGTAACCTTACCAAACTAGCTTACCAAAAGCATTGCGTTTCGTGGCAACGACACTATAAAAGTACCTTGATGACCCATAAGTGTGTGTGTGGGGGGGGGATTAATTATAGTACCATTCAATAAGTGTATCCTCACCACTAGGGGAGAAGATTATCACACCTCACGTTTTGCGGAAAACTAAACAACAGGTATAGTTTCCGTGAAGTCTAAAACATCTAACCAAAAACACCGTTCTATTTCTCCCAGCATGTACAAAAGGAACTTCCAGGTAACCAAACTGGATGCAGAAGTTGGGTAAGAGCATGCATCCGGTCGAGCGCACCGAGCACCAATTCGCAATGGGATGTGAGCAGCCAAACTGGTCTCAAATGTTTGAATTGAAAAGGGAGTTCTTCCGCTGAAATTTCATGTTTCTCTCCCTCGTATCCCCCACCCCCATGTTTCTCCGTTATTCACTACCGAAATCAGTTTAACTATCCATCACACACTTTAAAAAGTAGTACTACCTCTGCCCATAAAAGGATATCGAAAGTTTATCTAAATTCGGATGGATCTAGACATCTTTTAGTGTATAGACACATTCAAATTTGGACAGACCTTCGACATCCTTCTATGGACGGAGTAATTAAATTACCTTGATACACAATGAAGAATGTGTCAACAATATGTACTAATTAGTTGAAAGCACGGCGAAATATTCAGAATGTCAAAATGTAGTTCCTAAAATATCAGTGACTAGCACAAAACCCGTGCGTTGCTACGGTGTCATATTAAGTTAAATTGTCTCTTTTCATATGGTTTCATGGGTCAATGGTAGTAAGAAATATTCATGGTTCACACATAGTAAGATCTAGTTTGTACAGTGGCGGCATGTTGTAGAAATTAGTCAGTTTCACGGCACACATTGTGACCCTGTCTTGCAACGGAAGTAAGAAACTTCGTGGGTCACACATAGTAAGTTCTAGTTGATACGGCCGCGGCATGTTGGGAGAAGTAGCCAGCTTCACGGCACACACCGCCACTTAGCCTCCTTCCCTCTGCCCGCTGGCAGAAATGACATGTGTCACCTTCTCCAGCTCACCCCATTCCGTTAAGGCATTCCTCTCATTTGGGGTTCAGGAGTAAAAGAAGACGAATAAATCATTGAGAATAATCGGTATGCGGATTCATGGCGCCATTAAGCTATTGGCTCCAATAATGGTGTCGTTGAGGAATTGGTGAACAAATTTTCATGTTGACAAATTCAATCGCCATCAATGTTGGGTTGGATGTGTGTGATGGAGAAAAAACGAGGTAATCTCTTTCCCTCCCACCTGCTTGTATTGGCCATCCTGGTGCTCCACTCTGTACAAACAATCTCCCCCTTTCACAAAATTTGCCATATCAAAATCCCCATCAATAATATAGGGGGCATACCACTACATTTTCATGCACATCTGGCCAGGTACATGAGAAAAGAAATGAGCACCCATTAAAGGGAAATTTAGCAACCAGACAGACAGGGGAAATCCCAATTCATAAACAATTTTTTGATCGGCTATGCACGAGACAATTGGAGCTGGGACACATCGGACCAAAATGATTTTGTATGCACCGATGCATCTTTGGTCTGCATCCATTCATCTGTCACTCTGAACCAGAAAAGGAGATATCTCCATGAACTGAAGCTAGCACTAAGATAGCTGATGATGAGATCTGAAAACAAACCAACATAAAGAACAGAGGAAATAATATTGCTTCAGCCTGCGACCTCCACGGTCCTGGCATGAATCACCACACGAACCCTGCTTGATCTCCTCAGCTATGTTCACGTTGTCGTTGTCCGGTTGTCTTCTTCAGTCATCACACGAATTGCATCAGGAAATCATGAAACCTATAGAGGATCTCCAGCTCCGGCGAGAAACGAAGCCACGATTCTGGCCTCCAGCTCCTCCGCCTACTCGGCATGCTCCACCGTACCGGCTCGCTTTTGTTGTGCGCTAGCTGCCCAGTTTGGGCACGGCGAGGTTGTTGGCGCCCGTGCCGGTTCTGCACCCGTCGCCGTGGTTCGTGCAGTGTGTGCATCACTAAGGAAGCTTCCGCAACCTCTGGATCCATCTCGTGCTGGCCTTCCTTTTGTGTGCTAGCTCCGGCCCGGTGCGTCGCTGATCCGCATGGCCTCTGTACTCCGGCGCTGCACCCCGAGCCTACCTGCAGTCTGCGTTGTCGGTACTGCTAGAGGGATCGTAGTCGTTTCCCTGAGATCGTAGTCGTTTTCCCTGAGCGAGGGTGTGGCCCATGTGTGCGAGGTGCGATCGGCTCATGGATGCGGCGATCGAACGACCTGAACGCGAGCGGCCCATTATTATTTGTCAAAAAATTCAGTGATTATATATTAAAATATATCCTTGCAATGTACATGTACTAGTAGAAGAATTTAAGTGCAAGTTTCATCGTTTCTTTTCGAAAAGCAAGTGTCCGTTGGGCATATGGTGGGATATGCAGGAATCGTTCCTGCCGCGGATAACCCGATCCCCTCCTCCCATCCCGTCGTCTTGAATTGACTCCACGGTGTTTTGCACGAACGAGTCACCCAGCCGCAGCGGGATAAGGTAGCGGCCCAACAAACCAGGAATTTAATACTCCACGTCGGATAGAACCAAACGTTCACGCCCCGGACTCTCCCCGTCCCACGGGATAGAGTAGACCAGCCCGTCTTGCTGCTATAAGACGAGCCCATCAGCCGACCCAGTCTTCCCAGCAGAACGAACCAGGAAGGGAAACGGACAGCAGCAGCGAGCTCCCACTGATCGGAGCACCCCGAATTGGGGAACTCGGAAGGATGGTGAATCGGCCCGAGGAGGCGGGCGCGCCGGCGCGGCGGCTCGTCTTCGCCTACTACATCACCGGCCACGGCTTCGGCCACGCCACCCGCGCCCTCGAGGTTTCTATCGCCGGCACCTCCTCTGTTTCGTTTCGGTCGTGCCCTGCTCTGTCCTTGGTTTCTGATCAATTGCGTTCGATTCGCAGGTGGTGCGGCACCTGATCGGCGCGGGGCACGACGTGCACGTGGTCACGGCGGCGCCGGAGTTCGTCTTCACCACCGAGATCGACTCCCCGAGTCTCCACATCCGACGGGTCCTGCTCGACTGCGGCGCTGTGCAGGCCGACGCGCTCACCGTCGACAGACTGGCGTCGCTCGAGAAGGTCAGTCCTCCGGCCCAAACAATATCCCAACCTTCACAGCGAGGCCCGCCTCGCGCGTGGCTAACTTAACTCATTGACCCTGCGCTGGTGGAATGCAGTACCATCAGACGGCCGTGGTGCCACGCGAGGCCATACTCAGGACTGAAGTGGAATGGCTCACCTCAATCAAGGCCGACCTAGTGGTAAGTAACTACCATATATTTTTCTCTTCTGGGGACACTAGCCAGTTGATTTACACTGTATTATGTCTGGGTCTCCGTTAATCCCTGTTTTCTGCATCTGAACCGAACTGTGCTGTGTTGATCTCGGCCAGGTTTCCGACGTCGTCCCGGTGGCCTGTAGGGCGGCTGCAGATGCTGGCATCCGCTCCGTCTGCGTCACCAACTTCAGGTGACCTGTCCATTTGTTTGTTTGCGTGGCATCACTCTCTAGTTACTTCCAACTTTTTATCATTTTATTCGATAGGCTGCTGTAATACCAAGGAAACACTGTCTACTTACTTACTACAGACAACCCTGCTTTCTGCTGCTAACATCTTAGATGACATGGCACACATGTTCTCATGTATTCTCTAACTTCTTCATGCTCCTCGGCAGCTTACAATACTTCATAATTTCATTAACTTTAATTACCTGCAAGTGACTAGTGATATACATAAAAATAAATATGCGTTTTACTTATCTTTAGGGTCGTTATCTTATCTGAGTTTCCCAACATATATGTCCTGCTCTTTATTTCTCATCTCCTATTTGCAGTTGGGACTTCATTTATGCAGAGTACGTGGTAGCAGCTGGACATCACCATCGCTCAATTGTGTGGCAGGTGCCTTTGGTTACAGACTTGGTTTCTCATCTCATTATAAGTTTATAACACCTACTCATGCCAGCTTGGCATGCTAAAACTTCAACTTTAATGTTTTCTACCCTTTATGGTAAATCTTGGATATAGGCCGTTCCTTATCGAATGCATTGTGAATTAGTTGGATGGTGCTAAGTAGTAAGTTCTATCAAAATATCCTCCTTCCAGAGACAAATTTCTTAAATTTAGATAAATGTGATTCTTGTTCTCGGCATATATATTTCTCCTTAATATTGTGCCATTCACAGTGCACATATGCAAGCTCACATTTATTATGACTGTTGAATAACCATGTACACATGTTGACAAAAACTGTAGATAGCAGAGGACTACTCACATTGTGAGTTCTTACTACGGCTCCCTGGATACTGCCCTAGTATGTCCCCTCCTCGTCCGAGTGATGATGTTTCCAAAGATCTTAAATCTTGTTTTGCACTTCTGATGAATAAAGACTGACTGATTCTTTCTTCCGCAGTGCCTGCTTTCCGTGATGTCATTGATGTGCCTCTTGTGGTGAGAAGATTACACAAATCTAGATCTGAGGTTTGTATGATTCTGCTCGCAAGTGTTACCCTACAAGCATAGCCCACATTTTTGGTTACTAACTTTATACTCTTCATATACCAGGTGAGAAAGGAACTAGGAATAGCAGATGATGTTAAGGTGGTCATTTTCAACTTTGGAGGACAGGTGGGCCAGGACACTGTGCTTCCTTATATGTAGTGCTTTACTTAGCTTTTTTTAGTTTTAACTGATGGCAGCTAATTTTGCACATATCTGTCAAAATTGATCTATTTTGTTAGACTAGTTTAATATTATTGTCAGTGTGATGATTTTACAATCTTCTCCAGCCGGCAGGATGGAAACTGAAGAAAGAGTGGTTGCCTGATGGTTGGCTTTGTTTGGTATGTTTTGGTTTACATCAATTAATTTCATTTCCCTTCAATACCTTGCCAACCTTGCTGACTAAGCTATTTCTGACAGGTATGCGGTGCATCTGATACTCAAGAGCTTCCTCCAAATTACGTCAAGCTTGCAAAGGATGCCTACACACCTGATTTAATGGCAGCATCTGATTGCATGCTTGGTAAATAAAATGTTTATATCCATTGGTGTTAAGGGTTATTTCTTTGTTGTTCCTTCTTGCCTCACCCATAACAGTTCTGGTGGTTCTCTCATGTAGGAAAAATTGGATATGGTACCGTGAGTGAGGCTTTGGCGTACAAGCTGCCATTTGTATTTGTTCGTAGAGATTATTTCAACGAGGAGCCTTTTTTGCGCAACATGCTCGAGGTTGAAACATCTCTGAGCATCTCCTTATGTAAATGGTATCTCGGAGTGCATCATTCAACTACCATGACAATCTATTGCTCTTTTGTTCCTTAAAAAACAGCATTATCAATGTGGCATTGAGATGATACGGAGGGATTTACTTACCGGTCATTGGAAACCTTATCTGCTGCGAGCTTTAACACTTAAACCCTGCTATGATGGTCAAATAAATGGTGGTGAGGTATGTTGATGATCCTACTTCAATAAAACAACAAGAGACAGTTTTGTTTAATAGAGGAAGCATTTAAATAGCATGCACAATCAGTTCTTACATAAAAGTCAGGAAGCGGCAATTTAATATTCCATATCTTGTTTTCCTTAAAACAAACAGATATAAAGTTCATGCAGTCCACTAACTATTTGGACTGCGTTGCAAACGTCATTTTACATATTCTAAGCTTTTGTAATATTTCATTCAGGTGGCTGCAAATATCCTCCAGGATACTGCTGTTGGGAAGAAGTATATTACCGGGAAGGTGAGTTACTGTACAATATAATAATGCCGACTATGATCAATAGACTTACTTTTAACTTCTGTTGCACCTTGATTCTTGCATTGACTCAGTTTTCTGATATATATTTGTGTTGCTATGAAGCTACAGATTTGCTTTATTTATCTGCATATAGTGTCATGCTAAGTATTTATCTGTATGTAGTGATACTAAAATTTTCTTGCTTTCAAACTTAATATAATTAATATATATAATTCAAAAGCAAAATATCATTGCTTGTCCTAATAATTGTTTAAAGGATTTCCACTCTAGAAGTTTGAAGGTAAATTGTGTGCATGTGCAATGGAGGACTGTTCATGTTCCTGATAACTTCTTAGTTGAAATATGTGCTTGCTTCTTTGGAAGTTTAATTAAACCCTTTAAACTCTTATAATCAAATTTCACATATTTTCCACTTATTTAATAAATCTGCTTTATTGCACAATATTAGTTGAGCGGGGCAAGACGATTACGTGATGCCATAGTGCTAGGCTACCAACTACAGAGGGCTCCAGGGAGGGATGTAGGAATTCCTGAATGGTATTCTCTCTCTGAGAAAGAAATCGGTGTTCGCCCAGCAGTAGCACCCGGGATTAATGGAAATGCAGAATCGTAAGTTTCACACTTGCTTTCTTTCTCCTTATTATCATTTGAAGTTTCTCCATCTAAATATCTTCACCTTTTTGTCAGATCTTTTGAGGACTTTGAAATACTCCATGGGGACATGCAAGGATTAACTGATACTATGGCTTTCTTGACGAGTTTATCTGGACTTGTTGGAAATGATCCAAGGAGCCCTGAGAAGCAATCCCGAGAGAGGACTGCTGCTTCTGTACTCTTTGACTTGGAGGTATGCAGTTCTTTCTGTCCAATGTCTGAATAGTTAATTCTGTAACCTGTCTCATGTTCTGCTTCTTTTATCTATACTATGCTAGAGGTAACACAAAAGTTACAACCATGTCTGGTGACACACCCTTCATATCTCAGAGGAAAGTATATTGGCATATGAGATTCTAATACAATGTTAATTAGTGGTGATTTGTTCTGTTGCAGGAGGAAATATATGTTGCAAGAGCACCTGGGCGATTAGATGTCATGGGTGGTATTGCAGATTATTCAGGAAGTCTTGTATTGCAGGTATTCTAATATTTTTTATTCCCTTTTCTATTCTTGCATGTCAATTCAATGAAAATAGTAAAATAATTTTTCACTATTTATGGATTCTTCCATTATATATTTATTTTGCTTTTAGTTTGTTTCTCAGGATGTGCTTACATGAATGGGTTATAGCAGGGATTGGTTATCTTATTTGATATTTATCAGCATCTACTTTTCTTTATAAGTACAAACTTCAAGGGAATTGATTCATTCAATCTATTTATGAAATAAAATGGAAGCGTCCTATTTTGTTGGCATGTCTGATTGGCGTTGTGTTTGTCCAACTACCAGATGCCCATTAGAGAGGCCTGTCATGTTGCTATTCAGAGAACCAATCCTATCAAGCAGAAGCTATGGAAGCATGCTCAAGCTAGACAGCTAGCAAATGGAGCAGTGCCAGTGGTGCAAATTGTACGTATAATTAACTATCCAAGCCTCTTTATCTCCTTCTATTGCACATAGTCATGGTTCATGCAGGTTTTTTTGACCTTCCATTTCTTGCATTTTTATTGGATACCTAAAAATAATTTAGCAAGTTAAGTTCCATTTTTTGCTTTTGATATTTTGAACAGAGGCCAAAGTAGATGTGGCATGTTTAGTTTTGTGAGTAATATGCTCATTTGGACAACTGGGTGTCTCTAAAATGTTTTTGCAGGTGTCTTTTGGGTCTGAATTGAGCAATCGTGCACCAACCTTCGATATGGACCTATCTGATTTCATGGATGGCGACAAACCGATATCCTATGATAAGGCCAAAGAATATTTCTCCCAGGACCCATCCCAAAAGTAAGAAAAAACATACTTAGCTTTCCTCTATAAATGATAACATTGCATGTATGTTCTTATTTGACGAATCTGTTTTTTCTCAGATGGGCTGCCTATGTTGCTGGAACAATTCTTGTGTTGATGACTGAATTAGGTGTTCGGTTCACAGACAGCTTGAGCATTTTGGTACCCTTTCTGCTATTTTTCATACAACTCCGATCACAGTTTTAAATAAAATATGTAAAGCTTCATCTCTTCCCAAGAATTCATGACAAATGATGTGTGTTAAATTCTAATTATTCTTCAGGCATCTTGTTTCATGTTTTATTGTCAGACAGAACCTCGATTGATCGAGTTTTCTTCTGTCATACATAATTGTAAATGGATTGCTTGTATGCCCACCTTTTGATAGTTTTGTTTGTATCCTCAGGTATCTTCTTCTGTTCCTGAAGGAAAAGGTGTCTCTTCTTCTGCATCAGTGGAGGTTGCTACCATGTCTGCTATTGCTGCGGTCTATGGTTAGTTGTATACATCAATACTTGTTGCTTGTAGAAAAATCTTGTAGAATGGTTCCTATTTTAGTTAATATTAGTTGAACTCCCAAGTTCTTCTCCAGCTGCTGCTTGCTGGTGTACATTTGATTTAATTGAACATGCTAAACGACATTATACCATGTGCTTTTCTTTGCTTTAGGTTTAAATATTGCTCCAAGGGATCTTGCTATACTCTGTCAAAAGGTACACTATTTATAAATAAAAAGATACCCCTTTATGGGCTCAAACTGTGTTGCAATCATCATTTAATCTTATGTTCAAGTGAGTCATCCATTGGTGAACAATTATGTAGGTTGAGAATCACATTGTTGGAGCTCCTTGTGGTGTAATGGACCAAATGACATCTGCTTGCGGAGAAGCCAATAAACTTCTTGCAATGGTTTGCCAGGTTAGTGAGGGTTGTCATGCTCAGATAGCTGGTTGATACAATCATTCATCCAGTCCAACTCTGTGATCTTTGTATTTATTGTGTCAACTTTCATGCAGCCTGCAGAAGTGAAAGAATTGGTTAGCATTCCAACCCATATACGATTTTGGGGTCTTGACTCTGGGATACGGCATAGGTAGATTTTGATCTTGTCTTGATTCTACTTTGTGTTCTCCTGAGCTAATTTCACTAATGAACCGAAGCTAATTGCACTATCCTTTGCTTTTTTAGTGTTGGTGGGACTGATTACGGATCTGTGAGGGTAGGCACATATATGGGACGCAAGATGCTTAAGTGTGCTGCATCTGACCTACTTTCTCAGTCCTTTCCATCTACTACTACGCAATCGTGCGCCGCTTCTGAAGAATATGAGAAATATGGTGCGGAGCTTCTGAAATCTGAAGCTTCGCTGCAGTATTTGTGCAACCTACCACCTCATAGGTCTGATTTATGTTTCTAAAATTGATGAAGACTTGTATAGTTCTGCATTGTCATATTCCATGTCATGTAGATTCTCATGCTAATTCTTCTACTACAGATATGAAGCTGCCTATGCAAGAGATATTCCTGAGGTCATTACTGGTGATGAGTTTTTGGAGAAATATGGAGATCATAACGATGCAGTAACAGTTGTTGACCCAAAAAGATCTTACAGTGTGAAGGCTCCTACTAGACATCCCATATACGAGAACTTCCGTGTTGAGGTTTGATATCTTAAACCATATGCCTTATTCTTCCATTGCTCACTAAATTTGTACTTTTGTAGAGGTTAAATCTCAGAAACCTTCAAAAGCTTGTTTCCCGATACATACTAAACGGAGAGAAGCCCTTTTATTTTATCTGCAGTTAGATAACATCAAAAGTATCTTCGATAAAACTTATGCATAACATGCTTTGGGCAAGAATCTTGAGGTGTTTCCATATAAAAAAATACCTTATCTCCTATGTAGGCATTCAAAGCATTGTTAACAGCAGCCAAAACAGACGAGCAACTTTCAGCCCTTGGAGAACTTATGTATCAGGTAGTTTTCATCAGCTTTGGCAGCTATATATCAATCTCCATGCTTCTGTATTATTAAGGGAGCTCACTAGTGACCATCTTGTTTTCTGCTTGATTGCAGTGCCATTACAGCTACAATGCTTGTGGCCTTGGTTCGGATGGGACTGACAGGCTAGTGAATCTAGTTCAAGAAATTCAGCACAGGAAGACAAGCTCGCAAAATGGAGGTCCTAGTCTGTTTGGTGCAAAGATCACAGGTGGAGGTTCTGGTGGTTCGGTTTGTGTGATTGGTAAAAATTGCCTGAAAAGCAGTGAAGAGATTTTCGAGGTAAGTATATATTTATTATTTTCGTATTAGTGAGCACGCGTCTCCAAACTGTAGGTGGATCAAAGGACAGCCATACTAGCTAGCATCTTATACATAGATGAATCTTTCCTGAAGGAGAACTACAGTTTACCTTCGTTTCCCTTGTAGAATACTAAGTTGCTAACTCATACTTGTTGGACCCTTTCAGATTCAGAAAAGATACAAAGCAGCTACCGGCTACCTACCGATTGTTTTCGAGGGCTCATCTCCTGGTGCTGGCAAATTTGGATACCTGAAGATTCGCTGGCGGTCCACGTAACATGTGCCTGACTGCAAACAATTGTCATGAACCTGCATATAAGCTGTGCACGCCGAACGCCATATGGCACGTCATGTTGTACAATCGATATAATAATGTTAACGAATTAGTGTAGACTGTAGATTTGAAGAGCCAGTGGCCAGCTCCTCAAACCGTACAATCATGTTTCTGATTAAATTCTCGTCACTATGGTAAATAAGAGCCAAGTAATGGAATCATGTGTTCCACTTCATCAAAAAGGAAAAATACTTCCTCTGGTTCCTTTTATAAGATGTTTTGGCAAGCCAAATAACCTGCCAAAACATCTTATAAGAAGGAACTGGAGAATGTCGTAGGCTTATAGCAGATCTGGTCGTTCCACAAAGTTTTCTTGCTCCCCATGGCCATGTGTAAATATTGTCGAATATATTTGCCACACCACCACCAGGTCGCCCATTTTGTTTGGATCTTTCAGCCATGCTGACTGCATAGATCAGCCTCACACTCGTCCCCAAAGGAGCTCTTGGATCAGTCTATTCTTAATCTCGTTATGAAGAAAGATGTCTCCGGAATGGTTGTTTTTTCGTCAATTTAGAAATGCGCTGCTAGCATATGGAGCTCCTGCCCACATAGTTGACAATTACCAATGGATGTCTGAGTCAACAACCATTGAAGCCAGCGGTGGGAGTGTTTGGTCCACACTATTTGACAGAACGAAATGAAGTAGAAACAACTCGGATCATGGCGCAGAATGCTACAACAAGATATCTTGAGATGCTTGGAAGCATCATTGCATGCATTAGTCATGGAAGAATTGTCCATTTGCTTGAAAATGATTGTACAAAGGGTATCATGGAGAGTGCAGTGTGCTACTGGAAGATGTGGAGAAATATGACATGTGGATTTGAAATGTTTTTTTTTTTTGCATGATGGGATCTCATAATGACATCAACATGTTGCAACGCTCACCGGTGTTTGCGGGACTTGCTGAAGGCCATGCTCAAGAGTGCAACTATGAGATCAACCTGAAAGTGCATGGAGCATCCACGTGTGGTTTTGCTAATTGATGATAATATCTATAGACTAATGGTTGCATTGAGCTATGTTTATAGGATACGTTCATAGCCAATCTTTGAATCATATGTTGGCTTCAAGGTTGAAAGAAGAGAGTGAAGAAGATCAAGTGTGGATGACCAAGATGTTATTCTAGGAGTGATCCGAAGATTGGTCATGAGAGAAGTTGAACCTGTGGCAAGTATATCCGAAGACAAAGATGAAGTGAACATTAATGTGTATCTTTAAAACATCAACACGAAAGAAAGAAGAAATAAGTACAAGTTCAAGATGACCCGTCTAGAAGAGATCATATGCTTGAAGTTTTCCTTCCGTATGGTAATCATGCATATGTGAAGATATATATGAAGTGAGAAGTACTGGCCTCACTAGTAGTGTGCACATTACTTCATCTCACCTCCGCGAGCGATAATACTGGCCTTCTGTTTTTCGAGCAGAACCAGGCCGACAGTGTTTTTCCCCAATGATTAACCATAGTTTGAGCTCGTTTTTGCCCATGTTGTTCCACTTTGAGGGAAAACAGAGGAGATCTCGATCTATAATCCTATCATTGTGAAGGTTCTTCACTCTGTCTAGGTACGCCCCGGAGGAGACCAACACCAACGAAAAGAAGAAGGAAAGATTTCTGAATGGACTGCATGATGAGATGCAGATAGTGCAAGTGAATATCCCGTTTGCTGATCTGGAAGCCCTAGTGGATTCTGCCATCCAGATGAAAGGGAAGCTTCACCAAGGCAATGAGAACCGCAAGCGCAGAATGATGAATCAGAGTGGACCCAGCAATACGCCAAGGTATCGCCCCAACTCAAGTGGAGGATTTGCCTCAAGACCCAACAAGCCACCTGTTCCGACGTTCCGTTCAAACTTCATCAACCCCAATGGAGCAACAACAACAACAACCATACTGGTAATAACAACAACCACCCCAACACTGCCCCAAGGACTGGAAGCAATGATGTCCCCATTGCCCCAAAGGACAAGTCAACAGTGACCTGCTATGAATGTGGAGTTACTGGTCATTACTCCAATGAGTGCCCCAAGAAACTGATGAAGACAGCCCCCAATACCACTGCACCTGCCCAGCAACAGCGTCGTGTCTCAACTAGAAGGAACCCGAACAACCGCAGCGGTCGTTTCTACCGCATGAGTGCAACAGAAGCCCAGGAAGCACCCAATGCCATGCAGGGTATGTTTTCATGTTAACCCATTTGCCCAATCTCTCTTAGGATCCTAACTTTTCTTAAATCTCGGGACGAGATTTTGTTTAAGGGGGGAAGGTTTGTAACACCCCAAAATTTCAAAACAATGAAGAAGACCAATTCCCTTTTTCAAAATTTGGAGCCAACAAAAACTTGAATTGCCTTACCTTATGTGCATAGTGTTCAAGCATGTATGATTGGATTTTTGCCATGATTGTTTGTTTGAAGTGTTGAACCTATTTCTAAACCCTAACCCTACCCCTTTTCAAAATCAAAGAGAAACCAGGAAAAGAAAAGAAAATAAAAAGAGAGGCATATGTGAGCAAATGGCCATATTTGCAAATATGAGAGCCTATGCCATGTTTACTTCACTAAAATTGTTTGAAACCCTTGATCAACTCAACCTAACACTCAAGCAACCCAAAACAATGATTTTTGGTCAAAGAAAATCAAAACAAGCGAAAAGAAAATGAAAAACCCTAGCACATGTGATAATGGTCACTTGTGACAATTTTAACATGATGCCCACTTTGAGCCCCTGTGGTTAATCTTTTCTAAACTAAACTTTCTCATCTCTTTGCTCCTCATCCAAGAACACATCAAGGTGATCATCTTGTAGTTTGCCAACCTTGATGATTCAATTTTAATTGCTTATTATAAGCATTCAAAGTAGCAACATTGAATCAGATTCTAGATCATCCCATTTTTTAATTTCACCAAACCACCTCCAATTTTCAAACCAAGGCCATCATTAGGTGCCAAACATTATTTGATTCACACCCATAAAATATTTTGGCAAAATTCGAAATATTTTCTCTTGCGGCCATTGTGTCGATTCAGAAATGTACATACTCTCTAATAACCAGTGTGTAATAGCCTAAACCATCACCCCCTATGTCATCATTAGTGTCCTCTTGAACCTCCTGTACAATGCCAAGCCTCAGCACCAATGATCATGGACGATCATGGCCAGGACAAGCCCATGCCGTGAGCTCATGCCACTCCACCATGCCAACTCCTCTCCTCTCATCTCCTGCTGTCCTCACCTTGTCCTGGAGCCTCCCCTCACTCCACTGAACCTGCCTGTACCGGCCATTGGCCAAGAGAGACCCTGCACTGCCTGGAACGCGACGTGCCCACGACGCCGAGCCACGCCAGAGCCTGCAAGGCCACGTCCCTGGACACGCCAATGCATGGCCTCACCCCATCGCTGCTGACCTCCTCTCGCCCTCTCCTCTTGCACACGCGCTCACCACGGCACCAGCTACCTCCCAGACATGCTCACCTGCCCGCGCGAGCCCTGTAGCTGCCGTCACCATCGACGTCTTCCGTCGGACCCGTGACAGACATCGACGTCGCCCGCACGCTCCCGTCCACCTCCTGTTGCGCCATGACGCGCACTAGGACCACCAGACGACACTGAACAGTCCTCGCTCCTCGCCCACGCCTCTCCGCCGCTATAGCCTTGCCGCCATGATCAACCTGCCGGTGACTTCCACCCCCTCTTGTTCGCTATAAATAGAGCTCTCCCCTGCTCGATCTCTACACGCCACTCGACTCCCCTCTCCTCCCTGAGCTCCCTCGACCCCTCGCTCCTCCACATTAATCTCTCCCTCGCCGGAATTTCATCGGAGTTCGCCGCGGCAGTAACCAGAAGAAGGCGACGACTCCGACCACCTCAGCCTCTCCCACGACCCTCGCTAGACTCGCCGTCGTCGACCAGTTCAGCTGCCCACCTCGCCGAGCCTCGCCAAAGCGTCGGTAAGTCTCCGACCCCCTAGCTCCGCCGCACCCAGGGTTAGATCTCGTCGACGGAGACGACGCACCTCAACCGTTAGATCACGATCTAATCCGACGGCCCCCTCTCTCGCGTACCGTTTCGGGAGTTAACACTCGCTGACAAGTGGGACCCCTTGTCAGGCGGCCTGCTGCGCGCTGAAGCGAAGCTGGGCCGGCCCGTTTAGTTTCCCGCCTAAGCCCAACTATTTGAATTCGTTTAATTTGTTTAAATCAAAATCCAATACTGGTGCTTTGCTAAAATTTGAATAAAATCAAATCTACAAATCCAATTTGGGTGATTCCAATTTTGTGTGAAATTAGATAAAAAGATCTAACCAACCCCACTGGTCTCAACCTTTGATTCACTATAGAACACTTGCAATAAAAATAACAAGGCAGTACCTTTTCAAAATTCAAACAATTATTAAAAATCAACCAAAATTCATTTTGAGTTGATTCCAACTCTCAAAAACCAGATTTCTTGTTTTCTTTATAAATATTAAAAAATATGACATAGTTGTTTCATACGATCATGGGCTAGATTCAAATAATGTCTATGTAGTCATTTCTAGCTCATTTAAATTATTTTAAAAATAAGAGTTAAATCTTATGAGGTATAGCCTCCCTTTTAAATCACTTTCCCAAGTAATTAAATGTGAGGTGATGACATTAGTATTCATGACCTCATATGTTATTACTTGAGAATGTTAAATTATTTCCAAAGTAGTATTTAAATTGTATGAGACATAGTATCTCATTTAAATCACTTTCCCAAATGAAGAAATATGAAGTGGTGACTTTGGTCCCCATAAGTTCATATTCTATTATTTGAGGAAATTAAATCTTAGTAATGTTCAATGGGAGGAAATTACTTTCAAAGGAAATAAATGGAAACCCTAGTAGGTATTAAATCTTAGTACTTGTTTTTCAATGAGAGGAAATTATTTTCCCCAAAACTAAATAAGGAAAACTCTAGTATAATGTTGAGTGATGATTGTGATGATGATAGATCATCTTGTGTGAGCAATTATGGCTAAAAAGTCTCCTTAAGTATTGTTTGGTGATTGTTACCTCGTATCCGTTTATAGACGCTAGTACCGAAGGCTACGAGGAGGGGGAGGTCTTCTACGAAGAAGAGGAGAAACACTTTGACCACTATACCACTCAAGCCAAGCTATTACCAATACAAGACATTAATATGAGCAACCTCTACTAATGCCAATCTACTAGTGCAAGATACCATGGCACTAGTATTGTTGTTTAAAGTTTTATCTATCCAAATCCAAGTTTTTATCTTACAAGTGTTTACTTTGATTACCAAGTCTTTCTTGTTGTAGCTAATTCTAGTCTAAGTATAGAGTACCCCAAGAGTTTCAAACTTAGCCTAGAGAGCTAAAATGAAGTTAGCACCCCTCATGATTAGTTGCTAGTGCTAAACTAAAATTGACTACTCTAAATGGGAACTTGTGAATCAAGTAACCTTGAAAACCTTAGGATGATGAGTCATTCTATTGAAAGTTTTGAAGGTGAATATGACTTTGGAATGACATGGTGAATTTGACAAAAACTGATGGTTGGGTTCGGATGCGATACCATTCCAATTTTAGAGTACCCCCACAATACCTGATAATGGGTAAGGCTTTAGCTGGAAATTTATGTATCTTAGTATGGGTTCCCTCTTTACAAGCGTCATAGAGGTTATGCTGAGGCTGCCTCCGTCGAAAGTGAAATAACGTGAAAAAGAGTGAATGTCCTACCGAAGCCCTGTGCAGCTCCTAGGATGGCAGTTGCCATCACTAGGAGGCCAAGCTCATAGGGGAGGTGCCTATACTAGAGGGTGTAAGTGAAAGGTTAATGGTTGATGATCCGCATACTGAGTTATGATGATTCAGGGCTATCCCCGACGGATGTAATCAAAAGTTGTGGCACAAGAGTACGACCTCTGCAGAGTGATAAACTATTTGAATAGCCGCGTCCGCGGTCATGGACAGTTGGATGGTCATACTGTTCCGTTGTCAGATGTTTTCAAAAAGTGAAGGGTGACTTGACAAGTGAACTTGACTGATCACAACAGAGTTGTGGGAATGACACTAATGTTCCCACTTGACTAGTTATAGGCAAATAAAGAGTCTTTGACTCATAAGTGTTTATGAAATAAAACTAGCTTTGTGCAAATAAACCTAGAAGCATAGAACCCTTAATTGAGCTATTAGTACTTCTATTAGTATTAGTTTGCGAGTACTTTAAAAGTACTCATGGATTTGTCCCTGGCTATTCAAATGGCCAGACTATGAAGAGGAGCACCAGTACCAGGAAGATGGACAACAGGACGTCTATGATAACTAGGACTACCTTCCAACGTCAAGCGTTGCATGTGGAACAGATGGACCGCTACTACGTTTCTTCCACTATGTGTTTTGTAATTGATCCTTAGATCAACCGTTGTTGTAAGACTTGGATCATGAGATCTTTTGTTGTAAGACTATTATGGTTTGTAATGAATGATGATCTGTGATATCGACTATTATGTCTCGCAAAAACAATCTTCCTGGGATTGCGATGTATGGCATATAATAGGCACCTGGACTTAAAAATCCGGGTGTTGACACCACGTCCCCTCGGTTATTCATATACCCGAGCTCTTTACTTATGCGCTTTACTTTGTGACGGCCTACGTGCTTGAAGGTATATATCTTGCTATCACATCGTTGCTTGTATTTTTTGCATAATTTATTGGTGCACATATGTGAACCCTGGTTGATATAGGTTTTGTGCTTGATAAATTATACGCTAGTTTTATTTCGCATTTGCTAATCCCATCTCGTAAATTTTTTAAACTGCATATTCAATCGTATAGGTGCCATCCATATCTCTTTTGAACCAATAGAGTGCAGTGTGGTACTTGAAGTTGTGGCCGATTATGACCTATGGATTTTGCGTGTTTTTTGGCATGGCGGGATCTCACAACGATATCAACATGTTGTAACGCTCACCGGTGTTTTTTTTTTGCGGGGAAGGAAACTGGTATTAATTCCTCGAACTTACAGGAACACCCATAAGAAAACCAAAATAACAACTCAGCCCTGCAAGAACTGGACCACGCCAGCGTCGATGATGTATCGAAGGCGCGCCACCGCCGCCGCTCCTACTCTGGCCTTGGATCGGAGTTGGCTCCTCCGCAGACGGGAAGTCTTCGAAGCTTGATTCCAGGGAATCTCCATCCATCGCCACCATCGTCGTCGTCGCAAGAAAAAACACCAGATTCATCTTCCTCCAGCCACGCCGCCTAGCTGACCGAGCCGGACCAAGGAACAAGCACTCCAGGAGCAAGGAGTGTTGGGAAGTCGACGAACCTGTGCCGGAGCTCCGTGGAACGCCGCCGCCGGAGGGGAAATCCGCCGACACCAAACCGCCCGCCGCCAACACCTCCACCTCCGAGACACCGCCGGCAAGGGCCCTAACAAGCCCTACAATATGTACACGCCCGGATCCGGAGATCCCCCACCCTCCCGCTGCCGGAGCAGCCACCGAAGGTGAGAAATCCCACGGATCACGGGCGGCGAGGTGGGTTCGTCGGGGAAGGAACAAAAATATCGCCTCTCTTGTAACGCTCACCGGTGTTGCGAGACTTGAAGGCTATGATCTAGAGTGAAACTATGAGATCAATGGGAACCAATATACCTATACCAAAGGGTACTACCTTGCAAGTGGCATCTATCCAAGGTGGTCGACATTTGTGAAGATAATCTCCGAGCCTCTATGTTAGAAAAAGTCTCACTTTGCTTTGCACCGGGAGAGTTGTTGGAAGGATTTCGAGCGAGCATTTTGTATGATCCAACCTCGTTTTGCTATTCTTCGGTACCGTGATCTTACCTTGTCTCAAGATCTTATGTGGGAGGTGATAAATGCTTGCGTGATAATGCACAACATGATAATTAATCGAGAGTGAAGGCGGAGATCCATCAAATGATGATCATCCATATTATCACTAGGGTCCTTTTGCCGCTTCTTATCACCAGGGGCCGGCCAAGTTTGTTGATTTACTTTCCGTGCGAAGATCCATGATGAAGTTGTTCATCGCAAGCTGCAAAATAATATGATAGGGCATCTATGGGCGCTCAAAGAAGTCGCCGCCTTCGCCTTGATCTAGTTTAAATTTATTTTATTTTAGTTTTATGAATTATTTTACTTACATTTTAATTGTTGTAGAACTAATTTACTTATGTGAAACTTTACAAAAAAAAATTTAGAAACAATGTTAAATTTGGAAAATAAAGAAAAAATTCTATTGGAACCGCCGTATTGGGCGTGCCGCTGGGAAAAGGTGCCCCCCATACGCGGCAACAAGTGTCGTGGCCCAGTAGCGCTCATCTGGCGCTGTTGGCAGACGTCGTATGAGGGGCGTGGCTGGAGATGATCTTAGAGAGCATTGACGATGTCAAAACTCTTAACTTGTGACCCTTTCAATCCCTTACATTTTGTGACCTGTGATGTTAGTACGGTATCTTGTGAATGCATTTTGGATCTTGTTATGCATGTGAATGTGATACATATGTGATCAGAGTTAATGGCACCCGCGGTCACACAACTTGTCTCACATGTGCACTTCAGTCACACATGTTGCAAAACAAACTAACCGGTCACACAACTTGCGAAACGTGTGCACCCCCGGTCACAAAACGGTTTGATGTCTGGTTTTTGCCAAAAAACCAGTCACACGCGGGCCACGTGAGGTAGACGGGGCATTCAAAATTTACACAAACCCCCCTATTTTTTTCCTCCTTTCAACGCAGTCCAGTTTGGCCATGTTTGGCAGCAAAAGGAGAGTCATTTTACAGCTGGAATAATTGTGTTTCGAATAAACATGTTTTGAAATAGCGTTTGACCGGTTCTGTGCAAAATCTGACTGAACCACGCACCTTACGTGGTCCGCGCGTGACCGGTTTTTTCCAAAACCCGGACATCAAACCGTTTTGTGACCTGGGATGCACACGTTTCGCAAGTTGTGTGATCGGTTAGTCTGTTTTGCAATATGTGTGACTTAAGTGCACATGTAAGACAAGTTTTGTGACTGTGGGTGCCATTAACTCTATGTGATCAAGATCAATGGAAAAATGTAGGAATATACTTCCCTAGGGAGAATTCTGGAGGATCCAAAATATTACGTACACGGCTTAGATAAAAACCGGAGGACCCGATAAAATCCAGAAGTTCCGGTTTGGCCAAGTTTGTTTTGATATTTGAACTGACTAAAGGAGTAAGTTTAGCCCCCGCAAAAAAAAAAAAAAGGAATAAGTTTAGCAACAAAACAGAACTTGCCAAGTTGCTTCTTGGAGGACGGAAGGCCAGGCAAGAAAATTGTGAAGATTTCGTCTCAACTCATATATAGCCGCAAGCAATCCTTTGTGTTCTCGTATATTTTATGGCTTCTTCGACATCATACTTAGTTTCCTCTCCTCTCTTAGAAAAAGTCACTCCAAGGTAGTAAACTCTTGTCTCTTTGATTATTAACCAAAGTGGCAATTATCACATTGAATCCATGAATTTGCTCAAAGCATCGGTTTTCTAGGTTGAACCAACCCAGCTACCGGTCTATACGTAAAACCGATTCTGACATTATCTTAATTGGTTATTAATCGCAAAAATGACCTTGTCCTAAGTATCCGATTTGGTTTTTGAACCTGCTGAGATAAACATGCACAATTAGACTCTGTCGATCCCAATCGAGAATGGGAAAACGGCTCAGGGCAATGTAGCAAAACTGGCTGTACTAATCACTTACGTACTAACATTGGTGGATTAATCGTACTCTTTCTGTTTCAGTTTAATTGACTTCGATCAAACAATTCTTTGTTCTTTCATCCCGTCTCCCCGCGTCGATTAAAACTGAACTGAGGGAGTACATATATTTTTTGAAGCCTGAACAGTGGGTTTCATCACTACATATTTTTATTTATTTTTTAAAAGAGAGTATATACTTACAAATTTAGTGCTGGAGGATAGCGGGAGTACATATATGAGTATTGAATTGCATGCACTAAACAACTATTCCAAAAGCCCGAGCTTATGGAAAGATGTAGGCAATTTATTTCAACACTCACCCTACGTCTTTGCGCTTTGGCCTATTGTGACGCATGTTTGGGGAGCGGCAATATTTCTTTTAATTCTTGCGTTCGCCAGGATTTGATCCTACGACCTCCTGCTCTGATACCATGTTGAAGGATAGAGAGGGATGCGGAATATGTTGGATGTTGTATTGAGCCTCATGGGCGAGTATATATAGGAGTACAAGGAAACAAATCTATCCCTACCTAATCTATCCCTAACCGACATATACTCTAACAATGAGCAATGCATCCGTTAGTACAATGATGATTAATTCTTCAAAGCGAAAAGATTCATTAATGCAAAATGCAAAGATTAACTGATCGTGCAAAGCAAATCTTTTTTAACTCTTTTGTACTCTTCGAGGATGAACAATTTACGGATATTGGAATCAATAAAAATATAAAGATGTGTAAAAATATAAATCTGAAAGTGAAAAGAGCATTAGTGTCCATGTGTCAAAGACACTTTCGTGTAAAATCAAGACAGTTGTGGAAACTATAAAACAACTCAGTGAGCAAACCAGCATGGCCCAAAGCAGCAGCCAGCATCCCTTGTGAGATCTAATCCAACAAGGACCAAGCCAGGCAATGGGCTGCTACCTGCTAGGGCTGCCAACACACATAAAGAGATGATCAGCAAGTGCTACCAAACCTTTTTTTTAGATAAAAGGCACAAGTGCCCAACTTTGAACTAACAAAGCCACCAACGACGAAAACGATACAAAGTGTTGAACCCACCTTTCACATCGAGACCACACACCCACACGAACTACCAGAGAAGCTACAACCGGAAGCGCGACCAACGGGCTCAGTCAAAACGCCTACGAGGACTCGGAGCAGAGCTGGAAGCTCCAGTGTCGGGCCGGAGCTCACTCGAGAGCGAGACATTTTTCACGCGTGCCGTCGACAGCACCCTTCCGTCGCAGAAACGCCACCGGAAGACGACCACCACCGGGGACCAACCCACGTTGCTCACAGACCGAGAAGCAGCACCATGGAAGCTCGACAAGGGAAGGGCACGGAGTAAGCCTTGTCGAAGATCGCCGAAGAGTCACCTCCGTCATGACCGTCGGAGAGCCTTGTGATGTGGGCTCCAAGACGGTGTCTTCCAGAAGAGCACGACACCGGAGTGCCGCCACCGCCCGATCCGGGGATCTTGGGTTTTCACCCGGAGCACGAAAGGGGGCAGGGAGAAGCCACAACGACGCATTCAAGAAGGAGACGACGTCCGTGGACGCCGCCGTCGTGGCCCTGGAAGTACCAGGGCGAGAGTTTCCTCTCGGCATCACCTCTCCACCACCTAGACATGGCGAGGGCCACCACCGAGGTGATAACCACCACGCCCCCACAGAACGCAACTCGCTAAGAACCATGACAACCCCATGTCCATGGCCCCAGCCAGCACCAGAACCTCGGGCTCGCCCGCCAACCCACAAGGTTCCCACCATTCAGGGCCGCCGACCCGGCATCCTCGATCTTGCACCCGCACAACGAAAGGCACCACCTTCACAAGACTTGGGACACACCCGAAGATGGCCGAGGCCAGAAGACAGCAGGCGGACGGCCCTCCGATAGACACGACCCTCCGTGCCGTCGGCCCAGCGTGCCAGCAGACCCCCTGGGGTGGCATGGCAACCGCCGGGAAGGTGCGGGGCGGGACATGGCTGCCAGACCCAGATCGGGCCCCCTGGCCCAGATCCGGCCGGCGCGGCCGCCCAACCGCACCCCTCGCGCCCACCAACACTGCTTGCTGCGCCAAGACGTCTACGCCGTCGTCCCCAGTAACTGTCGTCGGGAGGGCCGGCCGCCACCAGATCAGGTCGCGTCGGAGAAGCACCCGAGTTGCCGACCTCCGCCTCCCCCGGAGACGGCATCCGCAGCGCTCCCCAAGCCGCCTCGAGAAGCACGAACCTCACCGGCCGCAGGCCGCCGGCCATCCTACCCCGGATGCGCCGAGATCCGCGCGGGGACAGCGCCTCCGGTCACGCCGCCCGTGCTTATGACCAGAGGAGCAAGGAGAGGGAGGTCCACCGCCGCCAGCACTGGCCAGGCTTTGCCCGGCGGCTTCACCGCCGGCGGGGGGAGGAGGGGGCGAGGCCTAGGCGCGGAGCGATTTTAGGGTTCGCCCGAGCGCGAGCGCTCGAGGCAAACAGTTTTTTCGTCGTCCAGCTGATACTGGATTCGTCCAGTGCTACCAAACCTTTAGATGATATTGTGCTATCCCGATCCATATCTTCTATATTGTGTGTGAAATTTCATTCGAAATTACATGTCATGTTACTGCGCCAATCCACCATGTTATCATTATTTTTTGCGACTTGGTGGCCCTGCAAGCATTCCTATTCTAACATGTATTATGTGCCAAAGAAAATTGCCAAATTAACATGTTCATGTTTTCGGATTTTTCTGCCACGGTGACTGCATAGACTGATTCTAGCTTTAGACAGAATGCGGATCATATCTCGGTGACAGATTCTATTACGTTACTCCAATAGTACATAGCCTCTCTGAAGAATCGGCCAGCGCCATTTGTGATGGGCATGCGGTAGCTGCCGACTTCGACTATTTTGAGACAGCCATCAAGGACCAGTGCCGTTGGCTCCTTGCAGTGACAATTGCCTGCGATCAAGCACACCATCAGAAGCTTACCAGCAACAGCAAGGGGATCTGTTTCAGCTGGCAAGTTGGTGACCCTGGAGAGATCTGAACATGCCGGTGTGGTTTCAGCCTGATCATGAACAGGGTTCGGTCAGTCATCTTGAACCATCACCTTAGCAGAACCCTGCTGTAAAACATTGCTGTTTGGAGAAGTTGATGGCACAAGTGCCTGACAGATGCCTTCCTGTTACAAAAAATACGACGTTCTGGACATCGACATCGGTCGACGACATGGTTTCGAACACGCAACTTTGACCGCAGCTTTTTTCGTATGTAGATGCAACCTCCAGACATGGCCATCTCGTCTGTTTTTGAATGCCGCTAGTATCTATCTACCTATCGCATTCGATTTCTTCTCCGTTGTTTCACAAAATGTGCACTAGTACAACCTTTCCGATTGGATTTCCCTTTCGTAGGACAACTTTTTTCGATTGAATTTCTCTTTCAGTAGGTCCAAAATTGGACAAAACTCATCAAAGTGGGCAGGCCCACTCTGCTCCTGTGCAGACTACATGTTACCCGGCCACTGTTCGTTCCCTTGAGGCTGTGGTGATTGGCTGGGCCATGCTTTGATTGGCTCTGGGCCAGCCTACCCATGCATTGTCCATCTCAAGAAACCTTCCAAACCAACTAGAGCCTGCCAGCCTTTAAATCAGCATGGCATGTTTTTTTAATAAAATCAGGGAATAAATTGGAGATAATGCAATGCAAACCACAAGCTATCTTCCAATGAATACATATTAGGTGCAGTGCCAGTGTCACCTCACCCTATATACTGGTCAGATGCATGCACTTGGTTGGAACTGAAGCACCATGGGTTTCTGGGGGGGGGTTGAACTTGAACAATAGATCTAAATCTTATCAAAGGTCATTGTGATCCTTGCACTGTTGGTTGCATACCTCTTCAATGCTAGATTTGTTTTTCTGTACATTGGTTGTGTCTTTTCTTCCTAATTTATTTCCAACATCTGGTATTGTACCCATCTTGACTTTAGATATTATAGTCTACTTATTCTTCGTAATCTTCAACGCGAGACTATGGATGTATATTTTCTTGTCATAGTACGCCATACTTTCATACTATGGGAATTTTTCTAAAAGCCCCAAAAAACTAGTTACACTATTTTCATTAGAGTCAAGATATAAGGAAAAGGTGATATTATTTTTCATCAAAATGTTCTAAGAGAAAATCCAGTATACTAGTGAGCAGTTGTTTCTCGAGTTTGTGCGTATGTGGCTAATGCAGGGACCATGAAAATATTGGCCTTTTCAGGTTACATGATTGAGTAGGGCCATGTTACTAATATCATTGGTGCAAATACCTGATATCATTTATGTTTACGAGAGGATAAAAAGAATCTTAGGTCATATCCTAGCGGTGTAAAGCAGAATAAAACTTTCTTTCTGGCTAGTGTTATTGCAATGGCAAACATGAGATGACACCACTCAAGCTAAAGATACCTCCTTGTTGAGTATGTATGTTTATCATCACCTAGCTAGCTAGAGAGATTTTCTTTTCGAAGCATAAGAACTTAAAAGGATTTGGAATGTAGCGACCACAGAATTTCACAACATATAGCTATATGCAAAAGAGGTATCTTTTTTTTATCAAAAAAAGAGATGAAAGAATAGAAAATATATATTCCATTGTATTAAAGACAATTTATTTCCCATTCCCCATAGCGCCACTGTAAGATTTCCAGTAGGCGTTGTGAAGAATTTTTTTCTTGATGAATAAAGAGGTTTTTTTTTCGCATAATTGGTATATATGGAAAGCTTGTAACAATATGGTATACGACCGGGACAAGAAGATAGAAATGGTGAGGTGTGACAAGTATGGTATACGACCGGGACAAGAAGATAGAAATAAAGTGCTGCCTCGACGAAACGTGTTTACAAACGAACTTATGTAATCTAGTCTCAAATTTAAACTAGATCTAGAACTATATATTGACAGAAATTTTCTATACACATTCACCGGTGGATGGAACTAGTACGGATCAGGCTGCGCATGCATGCATGGTGCTGGCAGCTGTGATGGATCGATATTCACCCGTCGCACAAGTCGTTTCACGGATCGTGTAGTGCAACATATGCTGATCGAGCGAGCTTTGGCAGTGACCGATTGACTTGACGCTAGTGGCCGGTGTTCGTGAGATAGGAAAAGGAAGCCATCATCCTCTAGCTAGCTCTATTTACTTTTTTCCCTGCCTGCTAGATGATCGTGTCGGCAGGTTGAAGCTCCTAGCTAATTGATTATCCATATAACTTTTTACCACTGGTAGAGGGGTTTACCTTTTCTCCCCAGTCACCATTTTACCAAAAGGAAAGCCAAGTGGTGGTGTAGATTTTTACTGGTTATGGAGGTGTAACAGGTGGCCCGAACTCTACATGGAAGGCTGCATGCTTGTTGGAACCTCCCGGGTACTTTCAATGATCAAAGACATATCTTCGGAGCAAAATGGACTTAGCAGGAAACACGTACTACGCAGA
This sequence comes from Lolium perenne, assembly GCF_019359855.2. Lineage (NCBI taxonomy): Eukaryota > Viridiplantae > Streptophyta > Magnoliopsida > Poales > Poaceae > Lolium > Lolium perenne. The sequence continues at coordinate 31,992,527 of NC_067249.2, read as the reverse complement.
TTGGATCGAATACACACAAAAAAACTTGTTCATAAGAGCATCTCCAGCCCCGTTTGAGGCCCCGCGGCGGAAATTCGGATTTAACAAACGGCGGATTAGATGAAAAAATGGCCTGAGGGGTAACATTTTCCCAGACGCACCTCGTCGTTTGCCCATCAACGGGGATAGTTTCAAAAAATCGTCTTCCCGCTACACAAAAGACACATCCAATAGTTCGGCGATCGGATCAGCCACATTCCGGCGATCGAAACAGAAACTAGAAGACAACATGTTCATCGGCGGTCCCTTCCTACGCCTTGTCTGGCGCGGAATCGGGTGACGATGCATCGTCGACCGCCGGTGTCGCAGCGGCGGGAGTGGACGTCGAAGGGGAGGACGGAGCAGTCGCCGGAGGCCGGAGGATGTCTTGGCGATGGGCGTCGTACCAAGCCCTCATCTCCTTGTCCATCTTGCCGTCGTTGCCGCCGATAAGGAACGCTAGGTCGATGTTCCGCTTCTTCGCCGCAGAGGTTGCATTCAGCAAGGCGATCCGGACGCCTTGGTTGGCGAGCATCTCCTTCCACCGCACGTCGTACTTGTCGTCCCTCCCGGCGGCGTGTGCCCTCGCATCGGCCCAGCACTTGTCGAAGGACGCCTGCAACCTTTTTGCTGGATGGCCCGCCTTCTCCACTTCTTTCTACTTCTTCTGGCCGAGCTCGGGGTGGCCCGCTGAAGCATCGGGGTTGTACTGCTCGTCCTTGTTCTTCACGAGGTTCCGGCGTACGTCTGCCCACTTCTCGCAATTCTCGATGCGGGCGAACACGTTGAGGTACTTGAACATCTGGACATCGGTGTCGCTGTTGTACATGTCGAACGCCCGCCACATCTGCAAATACAGACCGACAAATCAAAACCAAACCTCGGCGATCCAGGGTCGACGGACGAGACACGGCTAGTGAGCATACCTTGGCCTCAAAGTCGGCGCCGCTCACCGGGCGAGCTTCGATCTCCTCCTGTATGCCGTGCCACTTGATGCACGCCGCCTGCATGATCCCCAAGTGGGTGCCCATGGCCTTGTTTCCGCGTAGCATCACCGTCTTGTTGAAGTAGGGATCGACGATTTTGCGCTTGTCGAACGCCAACTTCACCCGCTGCCAATACGTCTCATAGTTTTGATTGGCACCGGTGATGCCGTTCATGGAAAAGGTCTTCCAAGCTTCAGCGAGGCACTCCTCTTCTTTGCCCGTCCATTTGATCCGTGGCTCGGTCGGCGGCGAGTTCTTCTTCCTTTTCTTCCTCCCCTTCGACGTTGTCGTGGGCTCAGGCGCGTCCTCCTCCTCGTCGAGGTCGGCCTGCTCCTCTTCTTCATCGATGTCTAGGGTGCCGTCTCCAAACCCGTCGTTCTGATCGTCCACGGCACCCTGCGAGGCAACGGCTTCCGTCTCCCTTGCCTCCTCTTGTGTGAAGAAACCCGGGCTCAACGCGGCGGCCATGGAGCCCGACGTGATCATCTCGTGCATCACTCCATCATTCGGCGGTGGCATCCGGGGTTGGAGAAGGAGAGCGGCCCACGGCGCAGGGCAGGCGAGATGCCCTCATACTCTGATGGCGACGGTGTAAACCTCGACACGCTGGAGACGTAGGTATCCTGGAACATGGCTGGTGACGCCGGCGAGAAGGTGGAAGGAGAGCCAATCGTACATTCGGTCGGCCATGGACCGGGGAATTGGCCGACGCGTGGCTGGCCCATGTTCATGGACATGGAGATCATCCTCGCATGTTCGTCCGCCGCTGCCGCCCTCTTCGCCGCGAGGTTCTTCTCCCTCTCCGCCCTGCCGCGAGTTTCGGTCCACCGCCGCTCCACATCCGCCGCCCACCTTGCGTTTTTCCAGCCCGACGGCCTCTCTTTCGGCGCCCGCGGCTTCCTCACCTTCGGCGCACCGTCGTCGCCGATCTTCTTCGGCGGCATGGTGGTGGATGGGAAGAGGAGGAGCTGCAACTTTGGGGAATGGCGGTAGCTCCTCCGAAATTCGGTGGGAAAAATGGGTATATGCGGCGCATTTTGGAGGGAAAACGAAATAAATGGAGGGAACTACCCTTTCTGTGGCTAACAATCCGTTTGACGTTTCACGCGTTTTTGTTTCGTCCGGAGTCCTCGGCCTCTCCTCGGGAGGCCGGGGATGGTCTGGGCTCTCCGGATGGATGAAAGCCAAATCCGGGCGAAAACGACGATTCGGGGGCGTGACTGGGCCGAATAACGCCGTCCGAATGAAAAAAAAAAGGGCTATCGGGGGCCTCGTCGGGGAACGTCTGGAGATGCTCTAACGTCAAGAAATCTAGATGTACATGTGCGCGCTCGCACATTCATACTAGTCTACCTAAATCTTGAAGTCTACCTACTTTGCATCGGCAGTTGATGGGTGCCACCAATATCATGGCATGCCTTTGTTGGCGCGTTGGATTGTCGTGTTTGGAGTTTGTTCGTGTCGTCATGTGATCCTTTATGTTGGCTAGTGTGGGTATAGCTGTGTTGTTTGAATCTTTGTTAGGCTTGGTTGTGAGTGTGGGGTGTTTTGTGTGGGCTTAATTTTGTTGTAGGTTTTCGACCGATTTTCTCTAAAAATTGAACAATCTTTCTTAATTAATGGATGATGTAAAGTTTTTACCTTCATTTTTCAAGTAAATAAATAAATCTTGAAGCTTTGAATGGACAAAATCACCAAAGACATCTCGTATCCACAGGCGCTTTAATCAGAAACACGTGACATCGAGCCAAGAGTTTGATCAACAATGGGTTGTGGTACAATCACCTTATTCACCATGCAACCAATGGATGGTTCTCATATCATAGTATTTTACTTTTGGAGAAAATTTGTATCAAATATCACTTTATTGTTAATGCTAATGTTTGTTGTGTACAATGCAAGGGTCAAGGCAAGGGACACTGGTGGAAAAAGGGCCTTTGGTCGCGGTTCGCAACTGCCATTAGTCGCGGTTGCGCAACCGCGACCAAAGTAGCGCGACTAAAGGCCCCCCCTTTAGTCGCGGTTCCTTACGAACCGCGACTAAAGGCCCGTCCACGTGGGCCGCAGGCGAGCGCCAGGGCGGAGGACCTTTAGTCGCGGTTCTTCTGGCCAACCGCGACTAAAGGCCTCCGCAGGGTTTAGGGTTTAGCCCCCCCTCCCCCTAAATCTGGTTTCTTTTTAATTTGTATTGTTTTATTTCTTTTGGGTTTTAATTTTGAAGGAGTTTCACATATTCTACGGTACTACATACATGCATATGAATGTACAATTTCAAACAAATTTGAAATTAGAACCAAAAAGAATTCAAGAGGAATATACAATATATATTCAATATCGGATGACCATATACAATTTTGAACAAGTTTCCATCCATAATTTAGTGCATATGAAGTTCTACGTCCTCTACATAGTGTTCTCCTCTAGGATCGATGACTTCCCTCGCCAACCATCCAGCTAGTTCCTCTTGAAGTGGTCGGAAGCGAGCTTCTGGACTAAGCGTCTTCCGGAGGTTATTCCTCATGATGTTGTTCTCACACTTCTGGTCCCGCTCATTGCAGTATCTCCGGATCCTCTCACAAACATAGTATCCACATAGATTGGTCCCCGGTGGCTGAATATCCCCAGTCGTCCGCACTGCCATTTTAAACTGTAGCTCTTTTTTGAATTCACCGACCTTTTTATCTACGAACCGTCTCCAAACCCTACGAGGCAAAGAAAATTAAATGAACAAGAGAGTTATTAATTAATTACTTGATATTAGGAAGTGATGAACGAAATAGGCCGATCGATATAGAGCGCAAATGAATGAAAATAATTACTTTTGCATCATTTTTCTCATGTCGGCCCAAAGCGCCGGATCCATATTCAGAGAGTCGTGGACGAGAACTGTGGAGGTGTGAAATTGAATTACCATAAGAATCCAGTGGAACCTGCGGACACAATACATGCACAGTCATGCATAACTCATCGATTAGCCACATACCATGCATGGAGTAAACAAAAGAGAATGTGCTCAAGACAGAAACACTCACCCAAAATGGTAAGGAAATAGAATATCACTTTTGAGTTCCTGTTTTCTAAAAAACCGCCACAGGTCATCCTCCACGTCGGCGGGGTGGTGTTCTAACACATATGAATTAACGATTTGTGGGTCAATGAACCCAACATCATGGATGTTCCTTATTCGCATTTCCCGCTTCTTCATTCTGCATAATAGCGTACACAACAAGATAGTTAGGACAATATATATATATATATATATAGTGCAGGCAATGAACGAGATGGGGTAGAAATTAATAAATCACTTACAGAACGTAGCAACTGATGATAGATTTGTCGAGGTCGCGCAGATTGAACAGCTGGAACAATTCACTCCGATGAATTGTTATATAGTAATGTTTGAAGTGATGCTCATATCTAACTTCCGCATAAATATAGTCTTTGGCGTTTTTAAGTTTTATGTAACCCTTGTACCAATTTAGCAGACCTTTCATTTGTCGAGGTAGATCCTCTTCTGCGCGAGCTCGACGAGAGGGCCATTCTTCACGTATGTAAATACTACGTCCTTCATTGGCGCCTCATCAAGGCCTAACGGTGCACGAAGAGTGATACCTAAGTCGGCCGCTTGTTCTACGGCACTCGTTACAGTCAATCCATGTGCTGCCGCAGCTGCTATGATATCGGGGGCATCCGGACCGGCGGCTTGCACTATGAGCGGGGCGATCGATTGTTTACTTTGTTCCCCGAGCTGGGCAACTTCTTTCCCCCTTTCTAATTTTTTCTCGGCCTCCTCCAAGGCTTTCTTCTCCGCCAACTCTTGGTTCCTCTTGAACGCGAGTGCTTGCCTACGAAGTTCACGTAAATAGTCGTCAGGCAGATTCTTCGCGGCTTGGGACGGTGTGTTCAAAAATGACTTAGCCCAGCTCTTTTCCTTGTCAGAAAATACTTGCTTGGGCTCGGGCTTTCTTTTCTTCTTGCAGTCCGCCTTCCATTTCTCATAATCAGCAGCCGCGTGTGCGTCGACTTCCTCGGCACTACGTTCCCAAGGACTTGTGGGGAGAGGCTTCAGTGATGGCTCTGGTATCTTTGTGGTTCTAGGTACATAAGGGTCCGGGTTAATAACCCAGGACTGCTTCTGCTTCTTCGCCGGAGGTGGATTGGGGGCGGTGTCGATCACCCGCCGGACGAGGACTGGGGGGCGGCGTCTGCTTACCCGCCGGAGGTGAATTGGGGGGCGGCGTCGGCTGACGTGAAGGAGGTGTAGGTGAAGCACCACCACCACCACCGCCACCGCCACCGTCACCGCCACCGCCACCGCCACCGCCACCACCACCACCGTAGGGGGGTGGACTTGTTGGCGCCTCGCCTGGAAACTTGATAAACTTCTTCTGCCATAGAATGAACTGGCGCTTGACATCTCCAAGTCTTTTCGCCCCTTCAGGTGTAGCAATGTCAATGTCCAGGTCCTCAAACCCTTGGACTATCTCCTCCACCGTGACACGAGCATAGCCATCTTGAATGGGGTTGTTGTGGTGGAGTGCTCCAGGTGGTAAAGCACTGCCGATGGCTACCTTCATGGACATGTTCCCGATAGGATAATACAGATGACATGCTTTCATCTCCTTTATATCGTCCACGGGGTAGCGAGGAGGCTCCGGTGCAGTAATTTCGACCACCAGAGGCTCCGGTGCAGTAATTTCGATCGTCGGTGCACCAGCCGGTGAGGCCTCCGTGGAAGCCACGCTGCTTCTTCTCTGCTGCTGGCTTCCGAGATCCATTGGATGATCTTCTTGCTGCGCCCGAGCTGCATCTCTTTCGGCTACTAGTACACTCACAGTTTTCTTCATCACATCCATTTCTGATACCAACTGCGCCACAACATCTGCATCCCGATCCATCTTTCTCTTACGGCTTCTGTAACCGTACGGGTCATCGTTGCGGGGAACCCTACTTTCCACGGAATGGGCCCCATGCCTCGTACACGTCCTCCGTGTTCAGGATTCCCGAGGGCTTTTGTCAGGGCGTCGTTCTCTCTGTTGAACTTGATCCTCCCCTCTTGAGCATCCCTCATTGCCTCAATAAGCTTTTGGGTGGGTTTAATTATTTTGCCCTGATAAACACACTCCCCTGTCTCCGGGTTTAGCGATCCCCCATGCCCGTACCACCAGCTTTTGGTCCTTGGGTCCCATCCCTCCGTACCTGGACGGATTCCTCGCGCCCTCAGCTCGTTCTCCATCTTCTCCCACCTAGGCTGCCAAAAGCGATACCCTCCTGGCCCCATAATATGATTGTACTCCTTCTTGGCCGCATTCTCCTTATTTTTTTCGATATTTCAAGGAACTGCTCCGATTTCTTTTGCTTCACAAATTCTGGCCAATCATGTTGCAGTTTCTCATATTGTCCTTTGAAATCCGGAGTCTTGCCCTGCTTGACAAAGTCATGGGCTAGATTTTGCTTGTATTTCCGGAATGCGTTGGACATCTTAGAAAGAGCGAACTGTTTGACTAGCTTGCACCTCTCCTTGTTTTCCTGAATCTTGTTACCCTTCTCATCGTATTTGCGGTATTCCGGAGGTAGAACGAAATGTTCCATAAGCTTGTTGAAGCAATCTTTTTTTGTTCTCTTATCGACAAAAGTGAAACCAAGACGTGCCTTCTTTGGCTCATTCCACTCCTGGACGGTGATCGAGACGTTGTCTCTAACAACAGCTCCGCATTGGCTGATAAACTTGGTGGCGTTCTTGCTGGGCTCCAGCGGCCTGCCGGTTGCTTCCTCGACAACCTCGATGGTGCATGTTTCGTTTGGTTTCATCGTCTTGGTTGCGCCACGCTTTGACGACGTACTCAATTTTTTCGACGATCCGGCCGAGGGCTAAAATAAGAAAGAGAGTTAGTTTGTTCAAATCAGTTAGTTTGTATCACCAGAGGCTCAATGTATATATATACCTCGCCACGGAGGTGGTTTCTACTTCCAATTGAAGATCGTCGTTTATCGACGTTTCTTCGGCATCATCTTGCTGACGGCGCCCTTCATCTTCACCGTCAAGGTTCAGATAAGAAGAGATATCATCTTCTTCTTGTCCGGTCGGCACATATACAATATCGCCGTTTATGATGCCGAACATATGATCCTCAGCGTCCGGATCATAGTTGTCCATAATCGGGTCAGCTCTATCGTCTGCCATATGTCAGTCCTGAAAACATGTAGTAAAAACAAATTAATTGTGTATATGCCAGCATTATCACATCTCTTCTACATATAAAGAGAGAGGGCGACGAGGGAGGCGAGAGGGGGGACGCAGTGACCGCGTGACCGAGAGACCGGTGGCGGTGGCGAAAGGGGGGACGCAGTGACCGCGTGACCGAGAGACCGGTGGCGGTGACGAAAGGGGGGACGCAGTGACCGCGTGACCGAGAGACCGGTGTGGCGGTGACCGAGAGGGCAGTGGCGGTGCCGAGGACACATAACCCTCGCCGCCCCCTCTCGATCCCAAAATAAAATAATTCTTGTTAATTAAGTTAAAAAATTTGTTAAGTTACAATTTTGATCATTAAGTCTAAATTTTGTTAATTAAAATTTTTCTTAAGTTAAAATTTTGATCATTAAGTCTAAATTTTGTTAAGTAAAATTTTGATCATTAAGTCTAAATTTTGTTAAGTAAAATTTTAGTTACATTAAGTCTAAATTTTGTTAAGTAAAATTTTAGTTACATTATACTATTACATGTGTAAATTTTTGTTAACCTAACACATTTTTGTTAAGTAAATTTTTGTTATGTCAAAATTTCGAGGGAGTACAAAATTATATACATTATACTATATATTACATATTTATTAAATTTTGTTAAGTCAAAATTTTGTTAGTATACAAATTTTTAGTTAAGTTAAAAAAAAAAAAAAAACAAAAAAAAAACGAGAGAGGCAGGGGCGCCGGCCGTGTACTGGCGCTCCCCGCGCCCTCTCTCTCTCTCCCGCAGCGCGCGGTACGGTGGGCGGCGGCGGCGGTCGTCTTCGGCGGGCAAGCGGCGGCGCTGCGAGTGGGGGCGCGGTGGCGCCGGCAAGCACGGCGCGCGGCTCGCGGGGAACGGCGGCGAGCGGCGCGGGATCGGGCGGCGTTTGGCGTCGGGAACGGCGAGACGTACGGCGGCGCGGTCGAAGAACGGGGCGGCGCGCGTTCGGCGGCTCGGGCGCGGCGACGGCGGCGTGAGGAGCGACGGCGACGGCAGCGTGAGGAACGGGGCGACGGCGGCGCGGTCGATCGGCGGGGCGGGCAGGGCTTCGATGCAGAGTCGTCGTTTGCGCGGAGAAGAAGAGGAACTGGCCGCTCAGGCGCCGCGCGCGTATTTATAACCCCCCCCCCCCTTTAGTCGCGGTTGGGGAGGCGACCCGCGACTAAAGTGTACCCTTTAGTCGCGGTTGGCCACACCATCCGCGACTAAAGGGTATTTTCGCCGGGTTTTCGTTTCCCGCGGAAAAATACCCGACTAAAGGTATTTTTTCAAATTACTTTTCTTTTTCAAATTACTTTTCTTTTTCAAATTACTTTTCTTTTTCAAATTACTTTTCTTTTTCAAATTACAAATAATATATCAAAAAGTAAAGAAAAATAAAACTAATTCATTTCAAAATCTGAAAAATACATATAATATATCAATAAATTCTGAAAAATAAAACTAATTCAATTCAAAATCTTAAAAATACAAATATTATATCAAAAAATTCAGAAAATTAAAACTAATTCATTTCTAAATGTTAAAAATACAAATAATATATGAAAAAATTCAGGAAAATAAAACTAATTCATTTAAAAATCTTAAAAATACAAATAATATATCAAAAAAATCAAAAAAATAAAACTAATTCTATTCAAATTCTTAAAAATACAAATAATATATCAAAAAAATCAGAAAAATAATATATCAAAAAATTCTTTCTTCCCGCCACTTTCTTCCCGCCACTTTCTTCCCGCCTCTTTCTTCCCGCCACTTTCTTCCCGCCTCTTTCTTCCCGCCTCCTGTCTTCCCGCTCCCATTTTTCCCGCCATTTGTCACTACATATATGTAGCCCGGCTTGGCCAGCATTATCACATCTCTACAATCTCTCATCACTCTCTCATGGCTTCCACCGCACCCACTCTAACCTACCAGCAGGTGGAGGAGCTTTGCGCCTCGAACTACCCTTGCCCACCGGGCTACCGCGTCCTCGCCGGGCCGGAGCCTAAGCGCCGGCGGCGTGCCGGTCCCTCCCGTCCCTCGAGTACCGCGCGCCGGGCGGCCATCACGAACCACTACTACCTCGACCTCACGCCGGAGCAGCGGATGAATCCCGCCGGCATCCCGATAACCAGCATACTTGGGACGCCTTCTTCATCAATCGGCGTGAGAGGGCGCTCGCTGTGTATGAGGAGGACGGTCCGCCTCCCCGGAAACTTCCACGAGGCCGGCCGTCGGCTATGGTGGTACGGCCGGACTCTGCAGCGTCATGGACTACATCACGGCCGGCGATATCCCCCGCTGCGCTACCCTCGATTCGAGCCACGAGCGCCGCCCGACAGCCGACGACAAAGAGCGACGACGACGCCGGCAACTTAGAAGGCGACGACTACCAGTACAACGGCGGCGGCTATGAAGACTACGAGTATGCATATTATACGCCTAGGCAGGAGTATGACTAAATCACTCCAAATTTCATGTATGCAGGAGTATGACTTAGTCACTCCAAATTTCCTGTATGCAGGAGTATGACTTAGTCACTCCAAATTTTATGTATGCAGGAGTATGACTTAGTCACTCCAAATTTCTTGTATGCAGGAGTATGACTGAATCACTCCAAATTTCATGTATCATCAGTGCTATCTCGAGTCAATTGAATCATTCGAAAATGGACACCAAACACATCACGGGTAATATAATTCACATGATTCATTCAACAAAGTTTGGTACAATAAATTATTACACATCATTTCTTCCCTTGTGTCCCTGCTTGCTTACGATTGTGCCGTATCTATGGAGCATCCTCATCATTTAACTTAATGCTTGGGTCGGTGTTCACTTTGAAGGGCGGAATTTCAGCAAACATATTATAATCTTCTGACATGTCTGTCTTGTCCTCCACTCCCACGATGTTTCTTTTCCCTGAAAGAACAATGTGGCGCTTTGGATCATCGCATGATGTACTGATCGTTTTCTTATCTTTCCGTTTCCTCGGTTTGCTACTCATGTCCTTCACATAGAAAACCTGAGCGACATCTTTCGCTAGGACGAATGGTTCGTCAAGGTAACCAAGATTGTTGAAATCCACCATTGTCATTCCGTATTGCTGGTCCACCTTTACCCCACCTCCTGTTAGCTTGAACCATTTGCACCGGAACAAAGGGACCCTAAAGGAGGGTCCATAGTCAAGTTCCCATATCTCCTCTATGTAACCATAATATGTGACCTTTTGCCCATTCTCGGTTGCTGCATCAAAGCGGACACCACTATTTTGGTTGGTGCTCTTTTTATCTTGGGCGATCGTGTAAAATGTATTCCCATTTATCTCGTACCCTTGGAAAGTCGTTATAGTCGAAGATGGTGTCTTGGCCAACATGTACAGCTTGATCTACAACATGATCGTCACTCATTAAATGTTTTCTCAACCAAGCCGAAAGTCTCCATGTGGGCCTTCCTAATCCAGGATTCGGGCTTCCCGGGGTTGTCCGAGCGTAAAATATTCTTGTGTTTCTCAAAGTACGGAGTCACCAAGCTGGAATTGGTCAGAAGCGTGTGGTGTGCTTGATCAGAGAATGGCCGTCCATACATATCGTTGATTTCCTTCCGATCGTGCCTTTTCCACTTAGTCTCCCCTCGTGCCGCGATTGAGGAAGACCAATCGGCTTAAGGTCAGGAACAAAGTCAACACAAAACTCAATTACCTCCTCATTTCCATAGCCCTTGGCGATGCTTCCTTACGGCCTAGCACGGTTACGAACATATTTCTTTAATACTCCCATGAACCTCTCGAAGGGGAACATATTGTGTAGAAATACAGACCGAGAATGGAAATCTCATCGACTAGGTGAACCAGGAGGTGCGTCATAATATTGAAGAAGGATGGCGGGAACACCAACTCAAAATCGACAAGACATTGGATCACATCGTTCAGAACCGTGGTAGAACTTCTGGATTGATTACCTTCTCGAGAGATTGCATTGAGGAATGCACATAGCTTCACAATGGCTACTTGAACATTTTCCGGCAGAGCCCCCTCAAAGCAATCGGAAGCAATTGCGTCATAATCACGTGGCGGTCGTGAGACTTCAGGTTTTGGAACTTTTTCTCCGCCATGTTTATTATTCCCTTTATATTGGACGAGAATCCTGACGGGACCTTCATACCGCTCGGCATTCAAAAAAGATGACCTTCTCTTCTTTGGTCGAGCGTAGGCCGGCACGACCTTGAAACCGTTCCGGATGACGGTCATCGGGGTCTTTCAAACTTTGCTGGTCCCGCCGTGCTTCCTTTGTATCATTTGACTTCCCATACACGCCCAAGAAGCTTAGGATGTTCACGCAAATATTCTTCGTAACGTGCATCACGTCGATTGCAGAGCGGACTTCTAGGACTTTCCAATATTCTAGCTCCCAGAATATAGATTTCTTCTTCCACATGGCTGCGTGCCCGTCAGCTCCCATCGGAACTGATTGTCCGCCAGGACCCTTTCCAAAGATGACTTTCAAATCCTTGACCATATCAAATACCTCAGCACCAGTGTGTTCCGCAGGCTTCGGCCGGTGATCTGCCTTGCCGTTGTAATGCTTGCCTTTCTTTCTTCTTGGATGACCTTTCGGAAGAAATCGACGATGCCCAAGGTACACGTTCTTCTTACAATTTGGCAAATGTACACTTTCAGTCTCATGTAAGCAGTGCGTGCATGCATTGTATCCCTTATTTGACAGTCCCGAAAGGTTACTAAGAGCAGGCCAATCGTTGATGGTTACGAAAAGCAACGCTCGTAGGTCAAATTCCTCTTCTTTGTGCTCATCCCACACACGGACACCAGGTCTGCCCCACAGCTGTAAAAGTTCATCAACTAATGGCCTTAGGTACACATCGATGTCGTTGCCGGGTTGCTTCGGACCTTGGATGAGCACTGGCATCATAATGAACTTCCGCTTCATGCACAACCAAGGAGGAAGGTTGTAGATGCATAGAGTCACGGGCCAGGTACTATGGCTGGAGCTCTGCTCGCCAAAAGGATTCATGCCATCCATACTTAGACCAAATCTTATGTTCCTTGCGTCAGCTGCAAAATCTTTGAACTCTCTGTCGATCTTTCTCCATTGCGTTCCATCTGCGGGGTGTCCCAACTCCCCGTCCGACTTACGGTCCTCTTTGTGCCATCGCAACAACTTGGCATGCTCTTTGTTCCTGAACAGACGTTTCAACCGTGGTATTATAGGAGCATACCACATCACCTTGGCGGGAACCCTCTTCCTGGGTTTCTGGCCCTCAACATCGTCACCAGGGTCATCGCCTCTGATCTTATAACGCAATGCAGTGCATACCGGGCATTCATTCAAATTCTCGTATTCACCGCGGTAGAGGATGCAGTCGTTGATGCATGCATGTATCTTCAGAACCTCTAAACCTAGAGGGCAGACAACCTTCTTTGCTTCGTACGTACTGGCGGGCAACTCGTTATTCTTTGGAAACATATTCTTCAACATTTTCAGCAAGTTTTCAAATGCCGAGTCAGCTACACCTGCCTGTGCCTTCCATTTCAGCAAATCTAGTGTGCAGCCCAGCTTTTTCAGACCATCATCGCATCCGGGGTACAGCGCCTTCCTGTGATTCTCTAACATGCGATCCAAATTCTCCCTCTCTTTTTCAGTTTCGCAGCGTCTCCGTGCATCAGCAATGGTCCGACCAAGATCATCAACGGGATCATCATGTGCCTCTTCTTCACCTTCCCCTTCACCTTCAGCATCCTCCATGAAAGTATCACCGAAATGAGCAAGATAGCTTTCATCGATGAAACCATCCACTTCTTCATCTTCTTCCATTATAACCCCTCTTTCTCCATGCTTGGTCCAACAATTATAGCTTGGCATGAAACCGTGCCGAAGCAGGTGCATGTGAACATCTCTTGAGGAAGAGTAACCCTTCTGATTCTTACAGTTAACACATGGACAGATAACAAAACCCCCATGCTTGTTCGCATTAGCCACTACGAGGAAATCTTTCAAACCCGTACTGAACTCGCCGGAGAGTCGGTTACCGTACATCCATTGTCGATTCATCTGCATTATTATAATATAAAATATATAATTAACCATCATGCATTTGTTAAACTAACTAGCTACAAACAATATAAATTAAACAATGAACTACACACACATGCATATTTTATCAACGACACATCAAAGGTTCAAGTTGCTAACCGCGATCGAGGAGGAAAAAATAAATGAGAAAGCTCAAGTGTGGCTCCAACACTTCATATCATGTTTGTTTCATGCTCTTGGGGCATTTCATCAAACACCTTATGTGCATAAGAGGAACCAAAAGCAAACCTAACACCCACTTGTGAAGTTTGTGAAGAGAATGGCTCCAAATGGCTAAGTGTTGGCTGCTGGATGGGTATATATAGGGGAGGGGCTTTAGTCCCGGTTGGCCTGACCAACCGCGACTAAAGCCCCCCACGTGCACCGGCTGGCCACCGAGCGCCCTGGGCCAAGGCCTTTGATCGCGGTTCGCCTCCCGAACCGCGACTAAAGGTCCCATTAATCGCGGTTCCTATAGCTTCGCGACTTATGGGGCTCACCGGAAGCCTGTTTTTCTACCAGTGGGATTTATTCGCTTTGTGTTGGCCAAGCAAAAGTAGAAATGATATCACATATCACATTCATTTCATTCTCATTCAAACACTTATACATAGTCTAGTCTATCACAAAAGAAAAGTACATGATATCATTAAGGTGAGAAATTTATGGTACGCGTTCTTACAAAAACTCACTCGCTCGCTTCGTTTGTAAATAACACAGGCTTCGATCCATACATCGATAGATATCTTGAATGGCTATTTCTTCCCACAACCTTTTCGAAGTACGTACAACATATTTGGGAAGCTAAGTATATCATACACTAAATATTGATATTTGAAATATGGCGACTTTACAAATATTCACGTACGTGTGAAAAAGTGAGGAGGGGACATGTTATGAGCTATATCAAGCAACTTTCATGTTGTGCAGTATTATATAACCAAGGTACATCTACATCATCATCAGCAAGTGTCCCGTCTAAATTATGAAAACATTGCTCGCTACTAACCGTGTTCACCGTTTCATATTGGTTGTCGCTGATAAAATTTTGTACTAAAGCAACAACAACTAATAAACCTCCCGCACGACCCAGCCCTAGCCCCCACCGCACCCCTCCTCCCGCCGCCGCCGCCGGTGGCGCCGCCGGGCAAAGCCCCGGTGGCGTGGCGGCGGCGGGGGGTCTTCCTCTGCTGCGCCGGGAAGCGCCCGGCCTAGTCTTCGCATGGTGTTCTGGGACGGCGTCGAGATGGTGGAGGCGACATCGCGTCGGAATAAGGATGCTGGAGCTCGATCCCCATCTCGGCAAGGCCACTTGTGGCGGCGTCGGCGAGCTGCTGGCCTGGTTTCCTCTCAGATCTGCGGATCGGGGGAGGGTGGATTCCCCGGGCACGGTCGAATTTCGATCCTGCCGTGGAGTTTGCGGAGTCTGTTCTGGAGTCGGAGGAGTGTTGATGTTATTGCCTTCTCCTCGGCCGGCCGTGGTGGCGAGGGAGAGGAAGGAGATGGCGCCAGTGCCTTCCTTTTTTAGGGTTTGTGTTCTTCTGGTGGCTTGCGGCTGTCATGTTTTGCAGCTTCTTCCGGCCGGCCTTGGTGGCGAGGGGAGGAGGCGGTTCGACGTGGCGACGCCAAAATCGGCCAGATGGTCGGGAGAAAGACCCTTCTTCCTCCTTATCGGTATGATTTGCTGCTGCTGTTCTTCTTCTTCCTCGGCACTGATGCTGGAGGGAGTTCCTGGTTTGCCCGGGCGGATGGCCCAGCCGCGGTGCTGGACCGGTCGGTTGACTCGAGTTCCCTTCCTTCCGGAAGGGACACTTTTCGCGGTACTCAAAGCCAAAGATGGTGACGGCTGCTGCAGGCGTGTTGGATTGGTGTCCATGCCTTCTCGGCGCTGGTGTCAAGGAAGGAGGAAGCAGCGTGGTGGCAATTACACCGTGGTCGAAGATGATGACCTGCTTGAGCTTGGTTGTAGTTCTTTCTGCTGCAGGGGTCTTCTCTCAAGTTTATGGGATGATGACACAGGGCTCCGGTGATCTTCATGGGTTATGGTGGTCTTAGAGCATCTCCAGCCGCGTCCCCCAAAGGGATTTGGGGCGCGCCGGACACAAAAACCGTTCCAGCCGCGTCCCCCAAAGGCCTTTTTTGTCCGTCGCGCCCCGATACGGTGTCCGGCGACCCGAGCCCGTCCCCGTCCCACAGGGGACGCACCGGGGACGCCGGACACAACGAAAAGCGAGGCGGGGAGTGGCGGGGCCGACTCGTCAGCGGCACAATAAATTTTAACCTAACCGTCGCCTACCTCGCGACGGAAGTTATTTGCGGTGCAGTTCCCGCAGCGACGGTGCAGTTCACGCAGCGACGCAACAACGCAGCGACGCGTCCCGTCGCGCCTAGCTCTGCGTGCCGGCGTTAATGAGCGCCACCGCTCCTCCGCCTCCCTCCGGCCTATAAAAGGGCCGCCTCTCATCGTACCTCTCACACACAAACCCTGGCGCCTCTCTCCCAAACCCTAGCCGCCACCATCTCAACAAGACTCGACGCTATGTCTGGTAGAGGCGGAGGCCGACCTCGCGGCCGTGGTCGTGGTCGTGGTCGTGGCCGCGGCAGAGCTGAACGCTCGCCGTCGCCTCCCACGCCGCCGGCTTCATCGTCGGAGATGGACGTGGAGCCGGACGTGCTGTTCGAGTTCGTCCTCGTCCTCAAGGGCGACCCGCGCGGCATCCAGAGGCTGCCGGACTCCTTCGCCGACTACGTCGCCGGCGATGACCGCCCGCGCACGATGCATCTGCGGGAGGCTGCATGCGGCTACTACCGGTGGATCGTCGACGTGATCTACGACGCACGCGGCAAGATGTACCTCAACATCGGCTGGGAGAAGTTCGCGCGGCACCACAACCTCGAAGCCGGCTTCATCCTCCTGTTCTCCTACTTCAGCGACAGTGACATGAGCGTCAAGGTCTTCGACGAGACGCGGTGCCGCCGGGACTATCACGTCGACAACACCGACGAGGAGGACGACTGAGTGTTCTTTCTTCGCAGCGAACACGTGCACGGAGGTTTCTGCATGTTCGCCTCATCGGTAGAACCAACAAGGGCACCATCCTCCCGCTGGATTTTCCAGTTTAGATAACTGGGTGTGCCCTCGAGTGTTCTTTCTTAGCAGCGAACACAGGAAACCTTCGATGCACAGCCTAGTTAGGTTTAGTTTCTTTGCAAAATTTTATATTTGTGTCCACGACGGTTCAAACTATTTATTAGTTTGTGGAAAACCATGTGCCTAACTGTGTTTTCGTGTAAACCACGTTTCAAATTATGTATTAGTTTGTGGAAATTGAAATAAAAAAGCCAAAAAAAAGTAATTTAAATGTTTGGGGGCGGCGTTTGGGGGACGCGGCCGGGGAGCGACGTCCCCCAAAGGCGGCACGAACAAAACACGTCTCCCAAACGCTTAATCCGGCGCGGTTTGGGGGACGCTTTGGGGGACGCGACTGGTGATGCTCTTATGGTGTTCTAGGTGTTCTTGGTCCTTTGTGTTTGTGTTTCTCGGTCAACAAATTTGTATCTTTCCGTGATATGAATGCAGAGAAATTCTCAAAAAAAAAACAACAACTAATACAGAATGGAGTATTACTATATGTTAACAATCATGCATATGATTTTTTTTCGTTTGGACCAAGTAGGCCCAATCAAATCAAATGTGTTGGTTTTGAAAGTCAATATATTGCATGATTTGCGTCGAACATGAAAACAGTTTTTTTTTCTGCTCCGTACACGGCACAAGCAGTAGCCGTACGCTGCAATTTCATTGCATTGCTTGGCAGCTGCATGCTGCTGCGGCGGTGTCGATCGAGCGGCCAGGCCGGCACTTGGCTGACCAGGCGAGCGTTGTCCGTCGTTGCGTTCGTTGGTTGTGAATGTGGAACATATGACTGCTCCGTGGAAGAAAGAGAGCGCAGGCGTGTCTCGCGGGCAGGGGACAAGCCAAATCCGCAGATGTGCTGCTTGCTCCCTCCCTGCAGTAACTACTCTCGTGCTAACTGGTAACTTCATTGCTCTGGTTTATCGGCTGCGCCGCGTACGGATATGCCCTGCCTTCGGTGGTCCAGGTTAGTCTCATGCCGCGTCACGCTGACAGAGTGCTAAACAGTATAAACGGTGTTTAGTTTGAGCCTAAATTTACTCTAACATGTCCAAATTTTTTTTGGCAAACCTTCAAAGGTAACATCAAAATTGTGTCTACGCACTAATAAGTTTTGTGCGTGTGACGCTTGAGACTAGGTTTGCCCAATTATAAGTTCCGCTAGCCCAAAGGATTTCCGAACAAATTTTGTACTACCTCGGTCTATAAAAGGATGTAGCAAGCTTGTTAAAATTTTGATCTATGTAGATAACTAGATACTCTTTAGTGTATAAATATATTCGAATTTATAGGTAAATCTTCGATATCCTTTTATGAACACAAGGATTAGCAATCTCTGGTGAATTATAATTCTAAATTATTCTAAATTATCCCTACATATTTTTATCTCACCACACACACGCTCAGATCCTTGCTCTTTTTGACAATCAATACCGTATATGCAATTATACTACTATACTAGTACTCTCTCCATCCAATGAATAAGACACCCTCGTTTTTCGTGTATTTTTTTTACCAAAACTTACTTACTCTAAACTCATAAAGATTGTTGGTATGAAATTAGCATCATTAAAATTGTTTTTCAATACAAATCCAACGATGCTAATTACATACAATATAAGTAAGATTTTGTTACTCATTTTTTAATTCAAAGTTCGTCTTGAAATGCGCATGTAACTTATTCATTCAAATAGAGGTAATAGCAAATAGTACATGTTAGCGATACATAAGATTATGCCGCCATGCTAATGGCTAAAGAGCATAGCATTGGGATTGACCTTATTGCTATTCTTTAACATGATGGTAGATACTAATTGAGAGAGACACATTTGCTTTGAGGTTCAAAATGTCAAATAAGCCCTTCAATTTTGAGCAGCAAAATGTAGGTTACGTGCTACAAAAAAATTATAGCTTCAAATCCATACTTGAAACGAAAATGTTACTTTCATGATAATTTCTAAAATATCATCTGTTAAACTGATGATCAAAGTTAGATCACACAGAGCGAGGTGAGGCTGCCATCTAAATAGGGACGAGGGAGTACTGTATGGAGGATACTAGCTACTCACTAGCAACACCGGAGAGGCGTATATCCTTGCTAAAGTGCATGTGGCATATGGTGTTCTAGCTCATGTTACTTCCATATGTGGAGGATGGTGAATTATAATTTTCTTCTAAATTACTTCTGTATCTTTTTATCGCACTTGGATTCTTGTTTTTTTCTTGACAATCAATACCACATCTAATTATAATAGTACTCTCTTCTTTCCAATGAATAAGACGTCTTTGTTTTTCGTGTTTTTTTTTAGCAAAAAGTACTTCAAATTCATAAAGATTGTTGGTATAAAATTAGAATCATTAGAAAATGTTTTTTAATACTATTACATATAATATAAGCAAGATTTTGATGTTCAATTTTTTCAGTCAAAGTTTGTCTTGAATACGCGTGCGCCTTATTCATTAAAACGGAGGTAGTAGCAAATAGTACATGGTACCGATATATGAGCTCTCGTCAGCGGTTACAAAATAAAGTCTAAAGGAAAGAAGCAAATATTCGAGGATTTCTTTCATGGAACAATTCTAATTTTCTGAAGGCAGCCAAGCGTAGATACTTTAATCTTCCGACATCATTATTGACATCGTCGTCGAACGAACGACCAAAGATCACTCACAGCAGACGATGACACATCTCCATTGGCACGGAGGCAAAAAGAAACTACCAAAACCCTAATTAAGTAGTAGTATGTTGAAAACACTAGTAGTAGTAGTATTAAAAATTCTACATTTAGATTAGGTTCTCCACTTTGATACTTATCTAGAGCAATTTCAATAGTATAGCCAATTGCTGGCTATAACAAGATGTCATGTCATTTATAGTTAACATATTAGTAGCTAACATGTACAATAGTTAGCTATAAGAATGAAGTAATTTACTAATATATGACTCATCTTTCACTCTCACAAAGTGCATAAGAGCACATCTCTCTTCTCTCCTCCAACTCATCTAAAATATATTATTTAATATCTTATAGTTAGCTACTGGACTCCTCTTATCGAATTACTCCTACGTAGTATGTGGTTTTCTCCAACACTGTGGACTATGACGCTAAACTAAATGCCGCCGTACGCGACGGATTAATGGGCCGTTCAATCTTGATCATCGGCCAGTCGCTTTCTCCTTGCAGTTTACGCTCCATCACGTGCTTCAAACCCCATTGGCATTCAGCTCAAGCACCAGTTAGCATGCGATTTCCTGCTCAAATACGACATGGCTCTTCCGATTTGCAGTTTGTTCTTTCTCCCCTGCGACGACGCATGCTCGGCCATGGCTTAATTAGCGCGAGTCCCGAGCTAGAACAGGCCAGGCATGGTCCGCACGGCTCATGGCGCGCCTCGGAAGCCGAGCTCCACGCGTGATGACGCAGGTCGCACTGCTGCCTCGCGCGGATGAGAGAGACGGTGAAAACTGAAAAGAGGTGGCGGTGAAAAGCCGAAAAGGAAGGGTGGGTGTCCCCTGTGAGCCCGGCATACATGTCTGCTGCCCATGTCCCCTACGAATCATTTTAGGCTGGTGCCAACGCACCGCCCCGCTCCCGCCCCGCCACGTCAGCTTTTGGCCCACTCTCACCCCACTCTCACCCCACTCTCACCACACGGTGCCAATGCATGGGCTATAGTCCCCACTCTCACTTCTCTCTCCTCCACATCACCATTTCTTTTCCACATTAAGTTATTTCACTCGATTTTGTTTAGACATTCAAAATAATGCAAGAAATTATTCAACTAAAAATGTTACCGATTACATAATAATTAATAAAAATACAAATTATGTTTCTTGTTTTTCTAAATAGCCTATATGACAAGTGTGTACTTGTGTTTGTATTTTGAACTGAAAGAGTAAAAAAAGGAAAGAAAATAAAAGAAGGAAAGAAAATAAAATAAAAACTGACATTTAAAGAATAAAAGAAGGAAAGAAAAAAAGAAAAAAAGAAAAAAAACCGACCAGGTCTCTTCTTCTACCTCCCGCCCCTCTCCTGCCCGCGTCGCCATCGCGCCGCCCCGCCTCCCGCCCCTCTCCCGCCTCCCTCCCGCCGCCAACGCGGGCGCCAGCCGGGCGGGAGCGGGCGCTACCGCCGGCGCCCCCGCGGCGCCCCTCCCTCCCGTCCCGCCCGCCTCCAGCCCCTCTCCCGCCCCGCCCCGGGCGGTAGCGCCCCGGCTGCCGCCCGCGTTGGCACCAGCCTTATAGCATTCTCACCGTCTCGAGCTCACTATATTTTGGACCTTCTGAATTAATGAATGGCCGTGTGAATATTGTGGATCAGTCTGTAAAAAATGGATTCCTCCCGCTACTAAAATGTGTAAAGTTCTTATTGTGTATTTGAGAAAATCAAACGAAAGAAATTCATCCAAAAAAAATTCGAGTACATCACTTCGCAGTTGAATGACAATCAATTTTATTTTATCTCCAAGTTATGACACAAAGTTTTACGAACACTTGTTGCTAGCCTCGAATGGGTGGAGGTCGTCCCCGATCATCCACCTTCCTCACGTTCGATCTCTCGTAAAAGTGATATTTTGAAATGGACCACTATACCATAGCCCTCACCTGCACAAAGCTTTTGTTTCTATGTTTACAACATACTCAAAACAACCCTCAAATGCGTAAATAAGAAAAAAAAAAAGAACAATAAAGTATTTAAAAACAAGCATGCAACAGAAAAAGTGTTTATGCAACAAATCCCCATCTTTGTCGTAGCCGAACACCTGCACGCGTACGCAACATGGAAGAAAAACATATGCAATGATGCAACAAAGGTTGCAACAAGAATGTACCGTTTGCATCACATACCCAGAGTCATCGCAACATATGATTTGTGTGTTTCCGGCAAATAGAAAACGAGATTCTAGCATGTCGAAAGAATGTATGCAACATTTGGAAATGCTTAAACCACTTCCATTTGTTTGGTGCTACGTCTTTGCTTCGTCTGTTGGCTTGCCAAAATTTGCCTCAACTTGTTCATTTTAGTCTTACCTCAAATCTCAGCAAGCAAAATGTATTTATCATCCTTTTGCGGCTATGATTCAAGCACGAATTTAATATCCAACGGGGTGTTGGGGGGGGGGAGGGCATTGGCTCTACGGTCAACAAACAATTTAGAAAGAAAAATCACTGCTTCATGTAAATGTTTTATTCATATATAGTTCATAATCGAAGCCGAGACGCTAGCGATTTGCTTACACACCATGGAGTGCCTGAGATTATGTCGAATGCGTGCACTTTCAGCCAAAGAGGCATTTCGTTTCTAAACGGTCTAGGGTGATGAGGCATGTAGCCACGATGTTGTGTGCTTTGTTTGTCAAGTCATCGTGTCACGGTTGAAAGTGAGAGAACCCGAGGGATAGGCAACCTGAAGGCTATGTAGAAGATGAGCATCCATGCGACTGAGGACGAGAGAGAAATGTGGAATGTTTGGTCGTGACTCTATCCCAATACCTCACCCCGGTGTCGACATTGACAAAACTTGCTTCACAAGCTCTATGCACATAGGTGATGCCGACTCGACCAACCATGCACACCACCAATGTGCCCATAACCTTACTATGTAAGTGTACACACTTGAGATGCTACCACAGGTGACCAGATTGGGCGACCTCGGATTCACTACGTCGCTATCCCATTCTCAGGTGGGGGAGAGGGGCATGAAATCAAGCTTCATTATTAGGTCATTTGTCCACGACATGAGCACCAACCGGAGGTAGAGGATGGTACCAAGGAAGACAAATGATGACCTAACGAGGGCGCTTGTGATGAGATGATCTAGTGAGGCTTGTTTTGTGGGAGGAGGAGGGCATAAAAGATGCATACAAAGGAGACTAGAGAGAGAGAGCGGGGAGGCGGGATGTCGTGCGAGGGAGGCATGTGGGAGCGAGAGGACCAAGCTGACCAATCACCAAATATATGTTTTAGAAGACACTTATAGTTAGCTACTCCCTCTACCTTTTAAGTACCCATGTTCCTGGTTTAATCGAAGTCAAACAGTGAAAGGTTTGACCAAATATGTAGTAAAATATGTAGTGTAATACTTTTTCGATAAAGGAGCGTAGCCCCAGCCTCTGCATCAATAGATGCACACGGCTTCTTTTATTAAAATCCAAGTGTCAAGTCTCAGAGTGAGAATACTATAAGATCAATATATTTAGAATCATCATAAAATATATTTCATATGACATACATTTGATGTATAAAAACAGAGTGAGAAGTGCTAGATCAACTCCTAAAAGCTTTCCGAATGGATACATTTGATGGCTATTTTGGACCTAACCTCCAACCATGCATACCATTTCCCATGCATGAATGCACGCATATACCGATGGCCCGGTTCGTTTAACCAACTGGCAATACGTACGAACCCCATAATACACGTGTTTAGTCAATCCAACACTGTTATCGCCGTCGTAGGCACAGAGGAAAATGGCGGTTGCTGATGGTGTACGGACACGCGCAAACTAGCAGCTGGTAGTGTACGTGCCAGTTGGATAAGTTAGTTGCCGTGTGATTCCCTAACTTGGACATCCCAACTAATTTTGGATGGTTAGCTAACTGCAAGATCGTGTCCAGCTAGCATCGTATAGCAGTGTTGCACATTGTCTCTCTCCCTCCAAGGCTGATGAACACAGTTCTGCTCCCACAGATAAATAAATTAATTATATACGTACGTGCTCGGTCGGTTATTCTTGTATTAGTATGATTTTCGCCAAACTTGTACATGTGATCTGTTAGGTTTGCATATGTCTCCAAGTAACCGATCTTCGGTTGAAATCAGAATTTTTTTTAAAAAAAATCCTTTTCATGTATTCATCGATGTGTGGTAAGAGTAGTGTTATTTTCATGAAAATTCACATGTGAAACCAAGCTCATAGTGCTCGAATAAAAATTAAAAAATAGCAAAAAAATTTAAAACAATCTTTTTTTTTTAATTGATGCTTTAACTGCAGTCAATATTTTGCAAGGAAATGACATGTCTGTGTGGTCGCGCAAAAATAATCGGTGGGTTTAAAGCATTTAAATTTGTTGTTTACAACACTGAGATATTTTGCATAGAGCATTACATATGTCTTCTGTTGGAGAATTTTCGTGTGCAGTGTTTATTGTACGAAAACTTTAGATGTTTATAATTTTATTTACCATTTTCCTATTTTATTTTTCCATTAGGAGCAAATGACCTGAGGAGCTGAAACACTATGTCCACTTTTCCGTCCATTTTTAGATGTCAAAAGTCTGTCTAAATTCGAATGTATCTAGACATTTTTTTTAAAATAGATACATCCAAATTTATATGAATCACTGGACATCTATTAATGGACGGAGGGAGTACTAAAATTCTACATCGACTTAGGAAGTAATATCGTGCAATTACCAAACTATACTGGCTTCATTTCAAAAGGTGGTGGTACTAGTTCAATCATAAGTGAAACTACAACTTTTCACTAAATTTATGAAAACGATCTCAACATTTGCAATACTAAATCAGCATCGTTAGTTCAATCATGAAATATAATATTGTACGGAGTACTTATTTTGGTATAGCATATATGAATATTTTTTCTTTAAACTTGATCAAACTGTCCTGAGTAATTTGACTTCATGATACAAAACTAATAATGTGCACTATGTTTCGAGTGAGCACTAATCTATCAACCATGCCTCCCCTTTCAGAAAGAGGAAGAATAAGGTGTGTTATGTATGTTTTTGGTGCAGGGTTAGTATAATTATTAGGTTACTTACAGTAGAGGCCTACCGGCTGCATGGATAATTTAGTCGTAGTGCCATCGACCAGTGTGTATAAAAACCTTGAGTCGAAGACTTCGGTGCTCCTCCCCCCTCCTTTCTTGGGTTATGCACGGGGAGTGAATATCCCTGAAAATTCCATGTGGGGGCGTTAGTATATCCTGCTAGCTTGTTCTTTCTAGCTTAGACAGGAGTAAACAGATAATTAGTCGTAGCTGTCAGTAGCTCCAGTATTATTTTAAGGAGCCGTCTATGCATGGGATGACGTCCAAGGTGGCTTGTTTAGCAGGACTAGCCAGATGTTTGGCCGGTTGACTGGGACAGAGTTTCTTAGCAAAAGAGCAAGTTCAGTGAACATGTAAGTTTTACTGAAACCCCTTCAAAAATCATATTCTAACTGTAATTTACACTTGAATGCTTCAAAAAAAAGTTTCACCGAAGGTTAGTGGAGGTGATGTGCCTCTTGAACTAGATTTCACAAAAGATGTACCAAAAACTTACAACAATGTTTCCAAAACTGACAAGAATATAACAAAACCTTCATTCGCCTTATACTAGCTATAGCTTGTATCTCAAAGCACATGTCCTGCAACAATTGGAAGTGGTTTTCTTCCTGAAATTCGAGGAAGTATTATTTTATTTTTAAAAAGAGGAATAATTTATTTTTCGACAGAAAAAAGAAACAATTTGTTAAACGCTAGAAAAGGACGAAATGGCTCCCGGAAAGACGCAAGCTGAGCGAGGTCGGAGGTCCACTGCGCTTTCTCTCACCTCCGAATCCAGGAGCAGGAGAGAGAGGGAGGTCGCGCAGAAGCGTCTGGTTTTTAACTCCCGACAGGCAGCAGCACACACGACGCACCAACCAGCGACAGCAAGCCAAGAAAGCCCAGAGAGCTCAGCTCACAACTCCCACCCCTCTCCTCCCTCTCTCTCTCTAGCTCCTCTCTCTCTCTAGGGTCATTGGACTTCGTGCTGCTTCTCGTCAAGCTTGTCGGGACAGAGGCGCCGCCGCCCGCCAAGCCGCAGAGACCGCAGCTCGTTCATAGCTAGCGCCGCCGCCACTGGCGACGGGACGGCAGCGTTGTGCAAGAACCCGGCACGGCCAGCAGGTGACCAGGTCCCGGCGCCGCGCGCGCCCCTCCGTCATGCGCGGAGGCGACTGAAGCCATAGCTTCCGCGTGAAGAAGCAGCCATGGCGCAGTCGCCGGCGAGCTCCGCCGCCGCCATCCCGTGCGAAGGTACTTCTTTCATGCTTCCGCGCATTTCCGGTCCCCGTCCGTCGCCGGCGGAACGACAGCTAGAACCCTTTTCCGGCGTTCGGTCGCTCACGCGGCGGTGGGTGGGCGCAGGGGAGCGGAAGGCGCCGGCGATCAACGGGGAGCTCTGGCACGCCTGCGCGGGCCCGCTAGTGTCGCTGCCGCCGGTGGGCAGCCTCGTCGTCTACTTCCCCCAGGGCCACAGCGAGCAGGTGAGTGTTCATCATAGAGTGCCATTTCTACAGTGTGTATGCTCCTCATGTAGTCATGGTTCTCTTCTTCAACAACAGTCTTCTCCCGTCTTTTGGGATACTAAAGATTGATTCCTGGCTATATCAAAAAAATTAGAGTAAAAGTTTGGTTTTTTAATTAATCTTTGGGTTGATCTACCATGGGAGTTCAAGAGGGTTCTTAGCATGCTCTTCCAAGCACTAAAAGTTGCTATCATGGACATATTGCATTTTATATAGTTCTGTACTTGTGATTAGATTGTACTTGCTTGCTAGTTGTTTTCTCAAAGCCAGTAATCCTGGGTTATTGCCAAGGTGGTTGGGAGCTTTGGGCCTACTTCCTTCCTTTCTTTCTGTTGGTTTTTGGTTTGTTGTGTGTTGTACTGTTTTCTTGTTATCAAGTTTGGTATGCGACAAACATCTATAGCTTTGTATTTTTTGCATTTATGGTCCTGATTTCTGTTACACCTTCCACGGATTTTGCACTGAAACAGCTCTCCTCTGAGAAGATTATCAAATAATGTGCTGTGGTGTTCTTAGTTGATTCTGAAAGGATCATTTCTTAATCCAAAAATCTAAAAATCGCTAGAAATAAAAGTATTACTGTAGTTTTTTTTTGGTGCATGTGGGGCTGGTTGTGTTGCCCATGATGATGTGCGGGAGGAACACTTTGTCACTGTACTTATGCAGAGTTTATCTAAAAGGAGTTCACTCATGAACTTAGCACTTTCTGGATTGCAGAATACTGTTCACTTCATATTTTAAGGAAAACTACAGAAAGTTGGCATATAAAGGGGAGCATGTTTGAATGCTTGTACTTCCTTAATCAGTCCATGAAATAATTCTTATTTTTCAATGCAAAGTTAGCAATGTATGATGAGTACCCTGACAGCGTACATGTACAGAAAGCAGCTCGGTCTATTTTGGAAAACACCAACCGCCTCAATTTTTCTATCTACTGCTTCATAAATTTAAAAGCTATTGTTTTATATGGATGAAAATGGTGCATTGCATCTTTCTTTAATAATAACATTTCCTTATC
The DNA here is from genome assembly GCF_019359855.2 of Lolium perenne. Taxonomy (NCBI): domain Eukaryota; kingdom Viridiplantae; phylum Streptophyta; class Magnoliopsida; order Poales; family Poaceae; genus Lolium; species Lolium perenne. The sequence goes on along the minus strand of NC_067249.2, from coordinate 31,965,770 downwards.
TCTTCAAAAAGAGAAACTTTTCTTGGACTTAGTATGTGTTCTGATTCAGGTTGCAGCTTCTATGCAAAAGGATGTGGAAGCACACGTACCAAGCTACCCCAATCTTCCTTCAAAGTTGATATGTCTTCTACACAGTGTTACTTTGCAAGTAATCTACAGCTCGTCCTCCATATTTCCTGACATAGTGCGCTTGTGATCACAATTTCTGAAATATTGTCTCTCTTAATTCTTCAGGCAGACCCAGATACTGATGAGGTATATGCACAGATGACTCTTCAGCCTGTAAATACAGTAAGCATCAAAAAATTGGCAGCTTTCGCAAAATTTCTCTGTATGGTCCAATACCCTAATCCCTGTCTTGCTTTGTGTTTATTAGTATGCAAAAGAGGCATTGCAGCTGTCGGAGCTTGCACTAAGGCAAGCTAGGCCACAAATGGAGTTCTTCTGTAAGACGCTCACCGCAAGTGACACAAGCACACATGGAGGCTTCTCCGTGCCTCGCCGTGCCGCAGAGAAGATATTCCCTGCCCTGGTAAGCAGCCATCAGGTTTCCAAGTTTTTCTCCGCAATAAAAATCGTTCACCATTTTTTAACGCACCATTTTGATTTCGGTACTTTGTGCTATAGGACTTCTCTTTGCAACCTCCGTGTCAAGAAATCCAAGCCAGAGATATACATGACAATGTGTGGACATTCCGTCATATATTTCGAGGTATGGAAGATGTTGTACATTGAGTAGAGCTCTCTTGTGCTGAAAGTACATTGAGTAAAATAAGGCTCCGTTTGGGAGCTTCATATTTTCTAAACCACAGTATTTCAAAACTGAAGTATTTTAGTGCTAGGGCATGAAATACTGCAGTTTCATGATACTGTAGTATTCCTCAGTTTTAGCAAAAAATGCAAGGTGTTTGGGAACTGTTGTTTCACCCTCCCCTTAACCGCTTTTTAGGCTAAATACAAATAGAAAATAATGCTTCGACCAGATTGGAGGAACTTTTTTTTCTAGCGTTTCTCAGTTTTGGAAAAAAGTGGTCCAGATCTCCTTTTCTAATACTGTGAAAATACTTTGTTTTGGAGAATACTGAAGTATTGAAACTGCAGTTTTATGCTCTAGCCAAACACCACAAAGTATTTGAAACCATAGTATTTTTAGAAACTGCAGTATTTCATAAATACTTCAAATATACTTCGCTACCAAACGGAGCCTAAGAGTTTTGCTAATACTATCGCGCTTTGTAATAAATCAGGCCAGCCCAAAAGACATTTACTTACAACTGGTTGGAGCCTCTTTGTGAGTGGCAAGAAGCTATTTGCTGGTGATTCTGTCATATTTGTTAGGTAAATTCTCATGCTTCCTCCACTTTGTAAAAGTTATCCCGTTGTTCCTAGAATCTCAAACTTCAACTGCAGAGAGAGTTGGAAAAGTAAATGCCACAGTTCCTTTTGACCTTCCAGGGATGAAAAACATCAACTTCTACTGGGAATCAGGCGTGCTAACCGACAACCCACAAACATATCGTCTTCGGTACTTTCAAGCGACAGTATGCACATTGGGGTCCTTGCTGCAGCTGCACATGCCTCTGCCAACACCAGCCCATTTACCATATTTTACAATCCTAGGTAAGTCTCTAAATCTATGGTTTGGTTTCAACATCTACCTAGTAGATTTTATGTCAATTCAGTACTAGCAGCTAAAATTATGTTTTCAACTATGGACTTTCAGGGCCAGTCCTACTGAATTTGTTATCCCATTCGCCAAATACCAGAAGGCAATGTATAGTAATCAGATCTCTTTAGGAATGCGCTTTCGCATGATGTGCGAGACCGAAGAGTTGGGAACAAGACGGTATGCCAAATTGCCCGTACAAACTCTTATCTTTCAAGTTCCAAGTTTGCTGACAATTCATGCATTCTATTTTCCAATTTCAAACATAAACGTTTCTATTCATTGGTATGTCACCAGTAGCAAATTAGCTAACTAAATTATCTAATATTTTCAGGTACATGGGTACGATTACAGGAATAAGTGATCTAGACCCAGTGAGATGGAAAAATTCCCAGTGGCGCAGCTTACAGGTTGGATTCACGAACACCGTCCAAATTAATGCCCTTGCACCGTGTTACTCTTTGTCCATTTTGGTTTCCGATTCACTGATTTGATTCTCTATGATAGGTTGGGTGGGACGAGTCGGCAGCAGGTGAAAGGAGGAACAGAGTTTCAATCTGGGAGATTGAACCACTTGCTGCTCCTTTTTTCATATGCCCCCAGCCATTTTTTGGTGTGAAGCGCCCTAGACAATTAGGTACGTGAGTACGTGAGTACGTCATGTTTAGTATAGTAAATACACAGTGAATTTCTTCAAGTTACTATGATAACTACATGTGTGGGAATGAAGATCTTTACTGCAATGTGATGTGTATAGCCTACTTTGGTTGAATGGAGATTGACTGCTTCTGATACTTTTTTTTTATTGAGCATTGTTAGTCTATGCATATGAACTTCACCATAGTTGTATGTGCCATACACTAACTTGACTGCATACCTTAACATGCCATTGGACACAGAGATCAGAACTGCACCAAAGAGGCAAGAGCTAAGCTAATCTAGTCGTTGTCTTGCTAACAATGGATTGAACTAAAATGTGTCAGTCACAATCGATGTTACAGTTCTTAAAATTCGAAAATGATATATGCTTAATTTAGGATTTCTGATGATTTTCATGCTTCATACTCTTTTAAACTGGAATCAACAGATGACGAGTCATTTGAGATGGAAAATCTTTTGAAGAGAGCAATGCCTTGGCTTGGTGAAGATGTGTGCATAAAGGATGCTCAAACCCAGACTGCTACAATGCCTGGCCTGAGCTTGGTTCAGTGGATGAACATGAACCGGCAGCAGAGCTCCTCATTGGCTAGCACGGCCATGCAGTCCGAGTACCTGCGATCTGCAAGTAACCCTGCGCTGCAAAATATTGGCGCTGCCGATATTGCAAGGCAGTTATATATGCAGAACCATCTCCTTCAACAGAACAACATACAGTTTAATCCTCCCAAGCTTCATCAGCAAATGAAACCTATCAATGATTTGTGCAACACATCACTTCCGTTGAATCAACTTGGTGCCATCAGGAATCACCAAGAGCAGAAGCAAGAACAGCAGAGACAACAGCAGTCCAGTAACCAAGTGATCCCCCTGAGCCAGGCTCAAACTAATATTGTCCAGGCTCAAGTAATTCTCCAGAATCAGATGCAGCAGCAGCCACAACAACAACAAAAACAACAATCACCGTCTCCAGCTCAAAACCAGCAAGGGGCCAGTGGCCAACAGCTGTCTCAGTCTCATCAACTACAAGACCATAGTTTGCAACTGCAGCAGCAAAAGCTTTTCCTTCAGCAACAGTTACAGCAGCAGCAGCAGCTAAATAAGTTGCCTGGGCAGCTAGTTAATCTGGCAAGTCAGCAAACACAATTATCTGATCAGGAACTCCACTTGCAGCTGTTACAGAAACTACAACAACAGTCATTGATGTCACAACCCACAGTTACACTCTCACGATTACCACTAATGCAAGAGCAGCAGAATTTTCTTGTAGACATGCAACAGCAGTTGCCGAATTTGCATCCACTTGCCCAGCAACAAGTGATGCCTCAACAGGACTGCAGAACTTCTTCATTGCAGACAACAGAACTGCCCCCTCCCATGCAGCAAGAGAACCAGGAGAAGCCTTTACAGAAACAAGTTGCATCTACATATGTACCAGAAGCTGCCTTTCCGCAAATCTCATCGACCAGTCTGATATCAAAAACTGGAAATACTATGATAGTTCCAAGTGCTGCACGATCTGCACTTACAGATGAAATACCTTCTTGCTCAACATCCCCTTCCACAGCTAATGGCAATCATCTTGTGCAGCCAACCATTGGCAGGAACGAGCATTGCAAGATCAACTCAGATAAGGTGTCACAGTCAACTGCTCAGATGTCGATTCTGACCTCCATTGAAGCTGCAACAGCAACTCCAGTAACGACCAAGGAATTGTCAAAGTTGAATAATAGTGTTAAGCCAAGTGTGATCACCTCAAAATTACCAAATGTTGTGTCTGGTCTTCAAAATTTTATGAGCAATGCGCTGCCAACTGACAACCTGGAAACAGCTTCATCAGCAACTTCTTTATGGCCTTCACAAACAGATGGACTTCTGCATCAAGGTTTCGCCACGTCTAACTTCAATCAGCACCAGATGTTCAAAGATGAACTTCCTGACGTAGAAATTCAAGGTGTGGATCCAAGTAGCAGTGGCATGTTTGGGATGAACAATGATAGCCCATTAGGCTTCCCGATGGAAACAGAAGGCTTGTTGGAAAATGCACTAGATTCTGTGAAGTATCGGAATCATTTCTCAACTGATGACGAAAACAACTACCGAATGCCAAAGGAAGCCCGTCAAGAGATGTCGACCTCCATGGTTTCACAGTCATTTGGTCAGTCAGATATGGCATTCAATTCCATCGACTCTGCAATCAATGATGGTGCCTTATTAAACAGAAGTTCTTGGCCCCCTGCCCCACCACCCCAAAGGATGCGTACATTCACTAAGGTTTATACTTTTCTGTTACATATTTATCTTATGGAGTGTCAACAGTACGATTTTCAAGCAGTATATGTTTTGTGGTTCCTGTACTACCAAATATTTAAGTGCAAGGTGTTACTGGAAAATAAGGGGCACTTCTGACCGAAGGTGCACCGTAGTCCATAAGTTAGGACAAAAATTTGGAATATGCACCACACAGTATTGATCTATCAGTTGTATGTATTGTGAATGAGATGGTCACATATATGCACATATAGTATTAAAAGCTATTGAAGGCAAGACATTTGGAAATTGGAGCCTTGTATGGCCATGCTTAATATGGCGCCAGTCTCTTGAGAATATGCTTTATCTGTTATATGAGTTCCCCCTTTTGTATCTTAGCTTAATCTATGTCTTGCAGGTGTACAAACGTGGAGCTGTAGGCCGGTCTATTGACATCGGTAGGTTCTCCGGATATGGAGAACTGAATCAAGCTTTGGCCCGGATGTTTGGTATAGAGGGGCAACTTGAAGACCGCCAGAGAATAGGTTGGAAGCTAGTCTACACAGATCATGAGGACGATGTTCTACTTCTTGGCGATGACCCATGGGAGTAAGTAGATCTGTCTTTCTACCCGTGCTTACATGAATTTCTGAACTTCCAGGTCTCAAATAGTATCCAAGCAAGTACAGTTTCTCAAAAGGGCAAATATAGAGATGTTTAGATAGGAAACTCAAATAGGGTTAATCCAGGATGCTGATATAATGGAAACATACACATGTGAAGAGAAAAACTGGAAAACAATGTGTTTGCATCAGTGTCATCTTTCCACATGTACAAGTTTGTGTTAGTGGCTTTAGTGTATATAGGATATTAACATCAATATTCACATAAATGAAAGATTCTATTGATAGTTTCCCTGATTCCTTTTTATGTGGATGATGCAGAGAGTTTGTGAATTGTGTGAAGTGCATTAGGATCCTGTCCCCTCAAGAAGTGCAAAAGATGAGCTTGGATGGTGATTTGGGGAGCAATGTCCTTCCCAACCAGGCTTGCAGCAGCTCAGAAGGTGGGAACGCTTGGAAGCCTCGTTATGACCAGAACTCTGGAAACCCTTCCATCGGCCCCTTTGACCAATTCGAATGACCTGATTTTGAGGTGCATTCACGTAGAGTTGCCACTAGAAACTGTAGATGTGCCAGCTTATAGCTGTGAGGGGAAATGCTCCTCAGATTAGGTTTTCTTTTGGATATATATGTAGTTTTTAGCAGTTGAAACTAGTAGGGATGACCGGAAGAGAATTGATACTTGCCTAGAGTTAATGAGAGACAGAGGATTAGGCAAATCTGAAGACAGTGTGTTCATTTGACCGACTACTGTTGGGATTGTAGCCCTTGCTGATAAGATCGCCAGTCTCCAAATAGAAACTGCTCGTACCAAAAAGAATATACTGTTTCTTCTTATCAAACTACTAAAACTGTTTTCTGCATATTACTATGTTCTTTTTCTGAGAAAGTTGGTTCACATTCCAACAAATGGACATGGACATGTTGCCCTTCCATATCATACTGGAAATGTGATGAGTTTGTTGATAATTGTCAGGATACCCCTTAAGCATGTTGTAGAAATGAAAGACTTTCCATAAGTCTTATTTGGTTGAAGTCAATGACTGAAGGTCAAGTAACTGATCATTGATCAAGAGAAGGGTTGAAGCTGCCACTGGTATACACTAGGGGCGTAAACAGGCAAAAAGGACTCACACAACTTACCCAATCAAAATCAAGTTTAATTTGTTTCACATGCAAGAGGCTGAGGCAGCATTGACTGCTGGTCCAGAAAACAGAGGGGTAAAATTACACTCAAAACAGTTCGATTATTTGTTGGGTTAGTGGTGCCATAAAGATCTTATTTACAATTGAGATGAGACCTGGTTGGACAAACAACATACAATCCAGTTGAATTAACCCTTCCGGAACAATGATTTGCGCTTCAATCATCTGTCTTCGATTCGAGTTGTTCCAATTCCTCCTTGAAATCTTGTGTCATTGTGAGATAATCCTTCAAATGCACTTTCTTCCATTCCTAAGGTAAAGCACAAAGTATGGGGGAGTTGTAAGTTAGTTCTAAAATTAAAAGTCAGTGCTTGAATGGATACTAGGAAACATAACCCAGAAAATCAAAGAAACCAGGAAATTTGGCCTATGACATTCCCCAAAAGCATACCCGTGGACTACATTGCAGTTCACATTGGAGCAACGGTATCAGCACTTGATAACTAACACAAAAAGGCAATGATGCCAGAGTGCGGCCGTTTGGATCTCGGGCTACACGTGGCCCGTTTTTGAACAGTTCAAAAACTGCATTATGAAGTTTCAAAAAATTCAGGGAAAAAAATCTAGATGTAGAAAATAATGTACTCTACCAATCTGAAAACATCTTAACTCGAAATACCTAGTACTATGGGCTGCACAAAAAAGACAGTCTGACATCTAAAGTAGTGAATAGTGCATACTTTCAAACATCCAAATTCTGTCAGACATAGTCGTTTTTGTTAATCCTAGAATATAAAGTATTTCACGGTCCAGATTTCGTATGTATGTAGAGTACATAAGTATCTACATCTAGAAGTTTTGAATTTCTTGAGACTTTGAAATATTGCATTTAACTTTGAAAAATAAAGGGCTGCATGTAGCCTGAGTTCCGAAGTGATTTTTGAATGATGCCAACACTTCCTATCACACAGGAATTTATGTGTTATGTGCCACTTTGCAACTGTAACTGTAGAATGACATGTTTTTGCATATTCAGAACTTCATGAACACAAGCATGTGCTTTTGTTAGAACTAGTTAACCGGTCATGTTATTTATTCTCAATAACAAAAAATCCAATTAGAAAAAGTCTTAGGTAGATTAACCGAATGGAGAATGTTCAATAAGTCAATAAACCCATCTACGCAAGATCTTGCTTCCCATGCAATGACTAGATTGTTCTGTGATGAGTTCCATAGTGGCAGTGCGTGCTTGGTTTTCATTCAATACCAGAATGCTTAAGATGAGCATGAAGGAAAATACTCACATCGAAGTCCCATTCACCATAGAGGTCAGGATCATCCACATTCCCCCATATGTATGCAAAGGCAAGCATTGTTTCCGATGAATCCTGCAGATGCAAGACAGTGTATTGAAAACAGGGAACTAAGCAATCATTCTTCAGGGGAATCTGAGCTGAATGGACTTACACTTAACGAGACGCCAACAGTTTCTCTCACATACTCCTCATCTTCGAATATATCCAGCACATCGAGCTCGCCATCAGTGATTCCCTTGAACACCTGCAACACACGCAGAGGAACAGATTGGCATTTGCTCTGCACTCGTACTGCAAACAGAGCATGTCAGGGATTCGTTCTGCATACCATTCCTGAAACCTCGTTGCCGTCGACGGGCAGAATCGCCGGGTAGACGCGGCCCCTGATGCTGAACCTCTGGCTGCGAGAAAGGGCGACGCGGGACTCGAATCAGCGTCGGCAAAGTAGAACAACGATGTGGGACGCGGAGGGGGAGGAAGACCGGGAGGGGCGGAGGGGGCACGCACGTACTGGTTGGGGAGGAGCGCCGGGGAGGACGGCGGGACGCGGCCGAGAAGAACGCGCACGACCTCCTCCGACATCAGGGTGCCGTATACGAACACGCTGTGGGCCGCTCCGGCGGCGGCGGATGCCGGCGGCGGTGGCGACGCCATGGGGGAGAGAGGGAGTGGGGAGTAACCGCCGGTTCAAGGATATGCTTAGTATGACTGGTGGGTCCAAAGGACCGGGTAAATAAAAAAAGTTTTGACATGGTAAACAATTATCGTTTCTACCACGAAAGGAAAAAACAAAACATACACCGGGCACCGCATTGGCTGGTTCCATCGTTCTTGCCCGTTTGATTACTTGTTTTTCTTTATAAAGAGAATATGTTAATATTCAAAAAATATTAATTACGTTTGGCTAAGGCTGTCCATAGTGGTAAGTATTATGTAGAGTATCATGTACAGTATATGATACTTGTGTATGCTACTATCTCTATAGTGGTTAGTATCATGAAGTAGTATCATAGTCATGCTATATTTATTGATGTTTAGAATCTCAATGCAAATTTGTGCATAAGATTTATTTGGCATTAACTTTTCTCGTGACATGTGTTATGATATAGCTCTAATCTTCTTTCTCCTTCTTAATTATGTGCCACATCAGCATTTTTTGTGGACCAACGTGCATGATACTAGCTATGATACTAGCATTATGGCTAGCCTAACAATGAAATGCTAACATCTAGCCGAGACATTAAGAATGCACACATAAAAAAAAAGACAAGACTTGGTACAACAACAACTGAAACAACCAACACCAAGATAACACCTAAAGTTCAAAAAAAAGTCCTCCAACATCCACACATATAAAAAAGGAAATAATACACAAGCCTCATCATCACCTATCTAAGGATAAAGTCAAATCGTGGATTTCCACCCTAGAGAAGCTCGATCAATCTGCAAACAATGCAAGATTATTGTCAGGTACAACCAATAAATGCCAGATTCATGGTTCTCACCCTAGAAACCGAAGCTCGATACTCGAAGAGAACCACCAAAATCGAAGGCATCCTATGTTGCTGCTCCCATCAACCATTCGCCACTCCTACAATACGTTGATCGCTAGGCTTATAAGTGGCATGTGTGCGGTTTTGATGTGTACTTTGCCACACAAACTGAATCGCGACCACGCATCATCCTAGGAAGCATCCTCTTCTTCCCATCCATTGCACACCTGAAATACTTGGCCGGGAGCACAATGGCCATGCAAGGTGAGTTTCCCAGGCGTTATGGTCAGGATCTGCCTCTTGCGACTTATCATTCTCAAACTCTATATGAGTAATTGAGATGTGATTATTAAATCCGAAGAGTTACCAGTTTCTTTGAACACACACGGACTTGACATTCGTCTCCTCCACCGGCACCATTTCAAATTGTAGAAATGAACTTTTTGTGCCGATGTGCCCCATGGTACGGTACCGAAGAAAACATGGTGACATGAGGGTGGTGGTCGTCATTGACCTTCACTAGGCTCGTAGCTATCGACACATTCGGGCAAGGTTCGAGATTGGCGTCGCGAAGGGTTGGGAGGCCGAAAGTTGGTAGAAGCCATCCTGCATCAACCATTGTGGCAGCCATTGGGCGGCTGCATCGGATTTTGGATCGATTCATCACCAGAATGCATCCCCACAATGTCGAAGAAGATGGTCAGATCATAGATGCAGCGGCCCCAGACCCCACCCCCCCCCCCCCCCCCCCGTCTTTTTCATCGCATGATAGCGGCAGGTGGCGCAACGGGCAGCCGGTGGCAGGGATCGCGCCTAAGGAAGACGTCAGATCGCGGCCAGTTGGAGGAGGAAGAGGACCATGTGTCATGGGAGGAAGAGGCCGAACGGATAAGTCTCGTCGTTGTCGTTCACCGTGGGACAACCTATGTGATTTTTTCGAGCCTCCAAGCTCGAGATACCGAATTGTACTCACGAATTATTTTATAAAAGTAAGTCGAGGGCTTCGTCCCTCCGGTCTCTTTTTCTACACAATCACTTTTTCATGATGGTAGAACATTTCATAAGATGGAAGCTCCAGAATATCAATCATGAGAATTGATATCAAGATATCTCATTTGAGATCAATCATTTACAACATGTTTAACATGGTCTTTTCTTTTATGTTGACAAGACTGATGTCAAAATAGAAAATCTCTTGTTGATAAATACACCATTACCCGCAGGGAAAGTACATACAATATGTAGAGCTTGTGGTTCTTGTGGACATACTTCTATAACTCCAGGTAACAAAGGTGCGAGATGAGGACTTGTGAAGGAATTCTTTCGCGCTGCAACTATGGCCGAGTTTCTCTCAAAACCCATATGCCAACGGCTACAAAGTTCGGAAGCCTCTCAATAAGAGCAGTCCGGAAGGTCAAGCAAACACCCTACATCGCTCGTCGGGATCAGCAACATCAGTCAGGCAATGAGGAGCAGAAGCCCCAAGTCTACTATCGATGTGGCTCGACTGAACACTTCTCTCGCTAGTGACCTGCACCGAAGGGAAAAGTGTGAGAGAGCACATGCGCTCTGCGCACCTCCACATTTTTTGAGTTTTTCTTTTTTATATCTCTCAAATTATGAAATATTTTGATTTGATTTTTTTTCAAGTCACTCAAAAATAACAAATAGAATGGGACAAAAATAGTTCAGAATTTTTTTGTGCAATTTCAAATATCAAATTATTTAAAATTTAAAATAAATTCTTGAAATATATATACACAATGACATAAAAATCTAAAATATTTTTTGCATATTCTAGTTGTTATGTTTAAGTGATCTGCAAATTTTCAAGTTCAAAAATTGTGTGGTGTGAAAGATACAAAAATAAGAAGTTGTTTGAGAGAGGAAAAAAAGAGCTAGCACGGATCTTGGTGCAGTGCAAACGGTCCAGATACGGGTGCGCACCAAACACCTGCTCTGAAAAACTGTTCTCAATTCTCTATGTTTGAGCATGAGTCTAAGTTAGAGACCCATTGAAACTCATGTATGGTTCAACCAGTCATCTTGACCTTCTCCTCTATTGCGAAGAATACAACATATCATTAAAAAAGCTCATGGTTCAATATTAATTCAGATTCTTGTGTGATTTTATTTGGTTCCAACCCATTAATTGTGCAATTCCATATGCTCATGTGCATCTAGACATAAAAAATCAAGTCGGTCAAACATATGCACTCGATTGTTCCCAAAGCAAGTACAAGGTAAAATACATTTCTTAAATAAGGCGTTTTTTTCCTTTTTCAAGGAAAAATTGGTAGGAATCTGATCGATTCCCACTACTTTTGCTTGAAACAGAGAACTATTCACTTATCAAGTTGTCTCTTCACACAAGAAAAGGACATCTAAAGGACTGTTTAGCCTAATAACGGATTACTTTACCATTCCATTTGCTTCGGGATACCCATTTTCCGGGTTAAAAAAAAGGTATCCCTCCGCTTCATTCCATTGACTTTTAGCGATTCCATACCTATCCCGGGGGGGAAGAGTGTAGTAGAGGCGCCCTCGTGGGGGGAGGGCTCTAATGTACTCCTTCACTTCCTACTACTTGAATTAGTATCCCTCAACTCAATGAGGGATACAATAACTAGCCTCTAGCGTCAAGTAATACTCTATTATATTTTAGATACATTTGACCTCTCTTTCTCGGTGTTAGAAAACTCGTTTGGCGCGAATCTTATTTAGATACATCGACCACTCTTTCTCGATGACATGTATGAGAATGCTTGTCTGACTGTTAACTCATTATTTTCATGTGGAAATAGCCAGTGATATGCTCTAAGGATATATAGTGTTTTCAGATTGAAGAAATATCCTCTACTCCCACCTCGCCCCTGGGCCCTGCGACCCCGGGTCCTTCAGTCCTGGAGCCGGCCTCGGTCTTCCCCGACACTCCCGTGGCTGGTGCCAAGGTGAGGGCCCCGCGTCGCCAGCGGCAGTCCACGCAGCCGTCCCGTCACAGCGCTAGGTTGGCTCGGTCTCGCTCCGGGACTGAGGCGATGGAGCCGACGGTTGCAGAGCAGGCGGAGAGGCGGGCTGCGGCCCGCAACCTTGACTCAGGTACTTGTCCCACCCCTCGCTCCGCTCCCTCTGTCCCCCCCTCTCCCCCCTCGGGTTCTCGGTTTTCTGTTCTTGCTACGGCTTCGCTAGACCACTTGGGTCAGGTGGCGTCGGATTGTGGTGTGATTTTCAGGGGCGAACGCGGTCCGCGGGTCGAACAGCTGGCGGCAATTCAGGCCAAGGAGGTCTACGATGGCGTGCTCGCAGCCTCTCGAGCTCAGTTGGAGCGCGAGAGGGCGACCAGCGCCTCCCTGACTGACCCTGTGCAGGTGGCACCTGGGTCTGGTCCAGAGCCTACCATTGGGTCTAACCCTTTGGATAGCTCTGACGTGGCCCCCCAGTTGGGGGGGCCGCGAGGGAGACCTCCTCGACCACCGTCCGGTCCCTCGACACGTGGTAGGGCTCGATCGGTTCCCAATAGGGGAACCCCCCAATCTGATGCGATCCGATGAGTTATCCCTTCTTCTCACTCATTTGGAACATCAGGGGGTTCGAGGCCCCGGGCCGCAAACAACAGCTGAAGGAATACATTAGGCGCGAGCACGTGGACATTGTGGGACTCCAAGAGACGATTAAGGAGTCCTTCCTCCTCCACGAGTTGGAGGGCCTTAGTAGAGACAAGTTTGCCTGGCATTGGCGCCCAGCCTCGGGCCATTCTGGCGGCATCCTCCTAGGCTTAAAGGAGGATACCTTCGAGGTTGAGGATATGGAGCTTGGCGAGTTCTTCGTGAGCATGGCCGTTACCCATAAACGTTCTAACCTTAGCTGGGAGGTTATTATCGTTTATGGGCCGGCGGACCATTCGAGGTCTCAGTCCTTCTTAGAGGAGCTGCGGGGTAAGATCGACCGGTGCACCACTCCTGTGGTGGTGGCCGGCGATTTTAACTTGATACGCTCCCCGGAGGACAAGAGCTCGAGTCGCGTGGACATCCCTAGGATGAGGATGTTCAACGACTGCCTTGCGGATCTCGCCCTTAGAGAGATCACTAGAGTGGGAGCTCGGTTCACGTGGAGCAACAACCGCATTGACCCGGTCCAGAGTGTGCTGGACCGGGTCTTTGTGTCAGTTGAATGGGAAATGGAATTCCCATTATGCACCCTCAGGGCGGCTACCAGGATCGGGTCTGATCATTCCCCACTCCTTCTGTGCTCGGGGGGCTCTACCCCCCCGAGGCTAAACCGATTCCACTTTGAAGACTTCTGGCTGCGTCAGCCAGGGTTTGTGGAGGCGGTTGGCTACAAGTGGGAGCGGGCCGCGGAGTCCCCTCCGCGGGTCTTCAACGCAGTTGATGTCTGGCATCACTGCACGAAGCTTGCCCGCCAGTTTATGAGAGGCTGGGGGGCGAACCTCGGGGCGGAGGTACGCCAGAAGAAGGACCTCCTCCTTCGCCAGATCCAGGAGCTAGATCGCGCCGCGGACGAGGAGGGCTTAGCCGCTGAGGAGTGGCTTCAGCGCTTCGCCCTGGAACACTCGCTCATGGAGATCTACCGAGGGGAGGAGGTTTTCTGGCGACAACGGAGTCGCTGCACTGGCTCCTCCAGGGGGATGCGAACACTGCTTACTTCCATGCGATCGCCAATGGCCGTCGCCGGAAGTGTTCCATCCCCTGTCTTTGGGATGGTGACCTCCTGTTGGAGGAGGCCGGGGAGATCACCACCCATATTTATTCCTTCTATAAAGGCCTCTTCGCGGCAGGCCCCAGGACCGGGGTTGCCCTCGCGGCGGATCTATGGCCAGCTAGGGCCTGGGTCTCCGACGAGGAGAATGCCGCCCTCACCCTTCCGTTCCTCCCAACGGAAGTCCGGGGCGCGCTTGAGGGCATGAAGCCTAGCTCGGCCCCTGGCCCTGATGGTCTCCCGGTTGTTTTCTTCCAGAAATTCTGGGCGAAACTCCAGGAGACTATCATGCCAATGTTTCAAGAGTTCTACGTGGGAACTCTTGACATGGGGCGGCTGAACTACGGTGTTATTACCTTGATCCCCAAGGTTGTGGGGGCCACGGATATACGCCAGTTTAGGCCTATTACGGTCATCAACGTAATCCAGCGGTTGTTCTCCAAGGTGTGTGCGGTAAGGTTGGCCCCGGTTATGGAGCGGATTACGCACCAATACCAGTTTGCCTTCCTTAAGGGCCGCCACATCCATGATGGGATTCTAGCTCGCACGAGATTGTGCACGAGGTTAGGAGTCGACACCGAGGGGTGTCTTCCTAAAACTAGATTTCCGAAAAGCGTACGATCGTTTGGATTGGTCCTTCCTCCGCAGGTCCTCCAGAGGAGAGGCGTTGATGACCGTATGATTGGCTGGATTATGCAGACGGTGATGATCGGGCAAAGACGGCCATCAACATTAATGGGGAAGTGGGTCCCTATTTTAGGCCGGCGTGTGGAGTGAGACAGGGGGACCCCCTTTCCCCTATCCTCTTCAACGCGGCGGTTGACTCCCTGGCCGAGATTCTGGAGAGGGCTAGGATCTCGGGCCATATTACCGGAGTGGTCGGCCACCTCATCCCTGGTGGAGGGGTGACCCACCTCCAGTATGCGGACGATACCATGATCATGTTCGAGGGCTCGGACCGGGACATCCAGAACACCAAGTTCCTTCTCCTCTGTTTTGAGGCCATGTCGGGCCTCAAAATAAACTTTGACAAAAGTGAGGTAGTGGTCTTGGGGTACCCTCCGGAAGTTCAACAGCGGATAGCTGACAACCTCAATTGTAGGTTGGCAACCTTCCCTGTGAACTACTTGGGGGTACCTGTTAGGGATTCTAGGATCCTTATTAGAGACCTCGCCCCCCTTGTGGGGCGAGTTAGAGAGAAGGCTGAACCATGGTGCGGGAGGTTCACTTCCAAGGGTAGCAAAACAGTTCTTATCGACTCTTGCTTGTCTAGTCTTCCCATGTATATCATGGGCATGTACCTCCTCCCTGAAGGGGTACATGCGGCCTTCGATAAAGAGCTATCTCGCTTCTTCTGGCAGGACAGGACAGGCCGCCAAAAATATCACATGGTCAAGTGGGCCGATGTGTGCGCCCCCAAGGATCTTGGGGGCATAGGGATAATCTCCTCTCGTCACATGAATGTGGCCCTCATCCCGAAATGGGTTTGGAGGATCCTCTCGATGATGGGGGTTTGTGGCTTAAGTTAATCAAGGCGAAATACCTACGGGGCCGGCCTCGCACTTTTTGTGATCGTCGGGAGGGATCTCGGTTTTGGAGGGCCCTCCAGGACGTTAAGCATGAGGTTAGAGCGGGACTCCTTCTCCATAGGCGATGGTAGAGGGACCATGTTCGGGCTGGACCCGTGGTGGGGGCTAGTCCCATCCGCCGGGACTTCCGGACTGTTCGCTATTTGCGCCGACCCACCCTGTCTTGTTGCCGCCGTCGCCCGTAGGGCTGGGATATCCTGTTCGGCGCGGGCTTACCCAGGAGAGGCCCTGAGTCTGGCCCGGCTGCGGAACCTCCTCCCGGATGCCTTGCCGGGAGGACTAGATTCGCCTTCTTGGCGCCTGTCGCCCTCCGGTTCGTTCTCTGTGCGGACTGCGTATAGGGCCTTGTTTAGGGGGCCCCCGCTGCCTTGGACGGCTCCCCTTTTTAAAGCTCCAATCCCGCTTAAGACGAAGATTTTCATATGGCAGCTGCTTAGGGATCGCCTTCCTTCTGGGGTGGAGGTTGCGAAGAGGCACGGACCGGGCGACGGGCTTTGTCCATTGTGTGCGGTCCCGGAGACGACGACCCACATAATGTTCTCTTGCCCTGCGGCCCGCTTCCTCTGGAGCTTCCTCCAGGAGGCGCTGGGGCCTGAGTGGCAGGCCTCAGTCCTCGGTGAGTTTATTGAGGCCCACGCGAACAACACCGGAAGGAGGAGGCGCCTCTTCTGGCTGGTGTTCGCGGCCTTAACCTGGACTCTGTGGACTGTGCGTAATAAGATGGTCATTGAGCGTATCTTCCCTCGACGCGCTTCTGACTCCTTATATTCTTTCCTGGCTTTGTTGCAGCAGTGGTACCCGTTGTGTAGGCAGCGGGACAGGGAGCGCCTGGACGGCATGTTGGAGGATCTTCTTGCGGCTGCCCGTCGCCTTTCTACGTCGTCCAGCCTCTGAGTGACCCTTCTCTTTGGGGTTGTATCGCTTTTCTTTCGTTTGGGCATGTTGTGCTGTTGTCCCAGCAGACTGTTGTTGAGTGTGGAGTTCTCGTGATCTTGTATCTGAACCTTGTATGGATGTGGTTGCTTTATTTATAAAGCGGGGCGAAAGCCTGTTTCGAGGAGAGAAATATCCTCTTTGTTCCTTTTATTATGTTTATTGTTTTTTTATAAGTTTTGCTATGTTGTGCCAGTTAGTTAGTTTCTTGTGTTAATTAATCATTATTTTGGTTCTCTATCATGCTGGTCGTGCTAGCTATCTTGTATCCTCCAACTGATCAATTCTTAAACCAAGAAGATTATCATGTAGGGGTATCATGTATGCACGATCGACGCCAAATATATCTTATCAACTAGAGATAAAAGAAAAGGAGATATTGTTGGGATCGAAGAACAAAACAGAGCACACGCTTCAGAGAGCTCTGCAATCGAGTCGATTATTGACTTGCATAATTTGACTCCAATCGAGGTCAAAATAAGATGTTCAGCGGAGATCGATACTTAGTCACAGTTTGCTGGTTGGAGGAGCCGGAGCTGCAGGCCCAGCGTCAGTGACGTACTTCTTGAGCTTGTCGCCGGCGTTGTGGAGGTTCTCCGGCACGGGCAGGTTGCAGAGCAGCGTCACCCTGGACTCGGCGATCTGCGTCTTCTTCTCCGGCGACTCAGGGTCCACCTTCCACAGCTTCACCTCCCACACCTTCAAAATCATTGGACAAATCAATAAGTTCCATGTCCATCCCATTCATGTATCTTGCAGAGTTCAATAATCCAACACATACAAGTCGCGAACCCAGCTGAATCACGATACGTACCTGCGTGGACCGGCCGATATGGACGGGGACGGCGCGCGCGTGCACGAGGTCCCCGACGGCGGCGCTGCGGAAGTGGTTGATGCTGAGGTGCACTCCGGCGACGCGGCGGAACCCGGAGGCCATGTGGGCGCCCATGCTGGCCAGGCCCTCGGAGATCATCGCCGACACGCCGCCGTGGAGCACCCGGAAGGGCTGGCAGCACCGCGTCGTGACGGGGAGGCGGCCGGCGAGCAGCGACGGGGACACGGTGTCCAGCTCGAACCCCATCGCGTGCATCACCGGGTCCAGATCCGCCGTGTCCGGCTTCGCCATGCCTGCCAGCTGAAGCCTGAAGCTCCCTAGCTACCCTTCTTCCTTGATGGATGGACCTGGACGGATGATCAATCGAGTTTGTTGGCGGTGGTAGCTAGCTCGTGAGAATTAAGAAGCAGCCACGCAGAGAGTTAGAGACACGGCGCAATAATTAGGACTAGGACTATAGTGTATGGTAGTAGTTGGATCATCGTCGTCTATCCACCTCCTGTCCTAATCGTCGAATTTGTCCTGATTATTGCCGTTTAATGGTTCTAATAGTTGGCGTGTGGGGCAATGCAAGGTGCAAGGTGCAAGGTGTTCCGTTTCGTTTTCATGTGCAAGAGGGCACTTACTGACAGATGGATCTTATATCCGGGTCTCCACTGTACTATTTTTTTTTTTGAGGTATTCCACTGTAGTGCAGTACTGCAGTACTATACTCACCCACTTGTTTTTTTTTTTTAGCATAAACTCGCTCACTTAGTCACTTGCTATACATGGCTCAGCTCAACCGCTATACATGGGCTCGCCGACAACACCGATACAGTATGTTGCACTTCAGAGTGAGCCTGCCTAGCATTCCTGTCCCGCCACCACCTGGCCCCGCGTTTAAATCATCTTCTCCTGGCCCATCAGCCCACGGCCCACCAAAAGGACAAAGGCACCCTCCTAGTGGTTGACAGATAACTTTCAAGTTCCACCGGTCAACAAAAAGAAAAGAAGAAGGCTTTCAAAAAAAAAAGACTTCCAAGTTTATATTTTTATTGCGTAGCAACGCACACTATACCCTGCGGTAAAAAAAACCCGTGCCAACTTACGGACATTCAACCAGTAAAATTAAAATATATGACTTCTAGACTCACTTTACGGTTCTTATTCTTACTATCTAAATACGCTATTTGTTGCTACCAAAAGCAAAACCATATAAGTATGTAGCTTTGGAAACAAAAAGATGTGTAGAGACATTCCAGGACGTTATAGCTTGTGAATGAACGTTGCGAGCATGACGCGCATGGGATCTTCACGACAATTGAAGTTATTATTTTTTGCCTCCGAATGAGCTTTCATCATGTTTCTTGGTCCAAACTTTACTGGTTGCTTCTTTTCTTTCTAAACATAAATCGAGCCGCGTCTTTTTTTTTTTCTTCTTGCAATTCGAGGGGGAACTTCCTTTCCTTTCTGTGTGGTAGATGGATAGGGGTTTTTGTTTGCAAGAAGGGGTGCACGTGGAAAAGTGGCATGAATGGCTCGGACATGTTAGATCTGATAATGGTGTGTAATAAGTTGTGGAGATCGTAGGGATATAAGGAAAATGGGATGTGTGATTGTGACTATAAATGAGGTGTGCTTCGGTGTCCTCTCCTCCCCCCTATCAACCACTAAAGTTGAAGGGATGAATTAGGATAAGTTACTCCACAAAGAGGTATCAGGAGATCCTGGCTATCCACAAGAGGGCAAAGTTTGGAGGGGACACCGAAGCAAAAAGCCCTACAAAATAGATATCAATGTAAAGATGTCATAACTTGTCGTATCCAAATATCCTCGAAAGAGGATCAGACACATGGGCGGAGGGTAGTGGAGGCGAAACTGGGCCACGACCCCCCCCCCCCCCCCCCCCCTCTTCCAAAATACAAATTTTCTTTTACTATGTATGCTCAGCCTCGTGGACGAGCCTATTTTCCTTAATTCCACCAAACAGAGCATCAAGCGAAGTAGATCAGCCAGAGACGTCCGAGATGCATCCACCCCATGGCGATGGCTTCGTGGATTCCTCCTTCCCGACGGTGTCCCTAGTCCCTCTGCCGCTCGTCTACTCCATCCCCTTTTTCTCTTCTTCTTGGTGTCACCATCGGGGATCCCAGCCAACGCCGGCACTCCGTACTGCTGCATCTCCGCCTCTGGTAGTCTGGCTAGCTGCCTGCACCGCTGCAGACAATCGCCATGGTGCCTAGCCGCCCAACGCCTTAGTCCTGCAGGATGCGGCTCCCTTCCCCTGCCAAAGTTAGATAAGTCCTTTTTCTGATTATTTCACTGAAGATTTGTTGTAATTGATGCCTTGCCCAGGTTACTAGCTGTTTACGTTGCTGTGCCGGGAAACGAACATACAGTCCTTTGCTCCTTTTGATCATTAGCATTTAGCATTTCTCTTTTCTTTGGAGCACAAAAAAAGTACTTGTCCACAATGCTCAGGTATTTCCCGCAAAAAAAATCTCAGGTATATGTGAACCAATATCACCTGTTTTGCATTAAAACAAAATGAATTCTCAGGTATATGTGAACCAATATCTCCTATTTTGCGTCGAAACAACATTTCTGTTATTTTAACACTACCTCCATTTTCTCCTTTATATAACTAGGCATTTCCCATGTAATATATTTTGTATTTCTTATACATTAGCCCCCCTTATGTTTTGTTCACGCTCCGCCACTGATCAGTCAACCACTAAATTAGAAAAGTGCGGGTTGGGAAAACGTGATTATAAGGCCGAGCGCAATGCCACACAACCTTAATATCTTAATAATACCTAAAAATAGGAACATCTTGAAAACAAGAAAAAAAATGTTACCTCCATCCCAGAATGTAAGATATGTTTTAGTCCATTAAAGAATTTTTTAAACTAATAGTTAATGTACTAAAGTTTTTTTTCAGTAATTGATAAAAGAACACAATCATAAGTAAATACTTTTTTATTAACCATGCAAGAAAAATGCGTGTATATATGTTAGGCAGGAGAAGAAAGATCAAAAGGAGGGGTGGAGTACAACCAAACCAAGTTTACAAGAACAATGTTTCATGTGATGCATACTAGATATTAATAGGATTACTATTAATCCATGTATTGTCTTAACTTTACAATATCCACCTTTTAAATAGGGGAAGTGTTATATTTCTAATGATCTCATTTACCATTCTCTATTTGTGTGGACAGATGCATCAACCCTCCTCCTAGAGAACAAATGAGACCACTTGGTGCCGGAGCACGAATGAGACCATTTGGTGCCGAAGCATCAACATGTAGAAGAAGACACATGTTTTGTTAATTAAGCATGTCATGAGTGGGTCAGAACTCGTAATGTACATATTCCTTACTGGGCAATACCTTCAAGGCTTCAACAAGGCGACGTTTGTGGGATTGAATCAACCAAGTTAAGAGCATCTCCAGTTCCCCAAACCACCCCCCAAACGAGTTTTGTTCGTGCCACGTTTGGGGGACGTCGCTCTCCAGTCGCGTCCCCAAACATCCTCCCCAATGAGAAATTAAAATAGTTTACATTCAAAAGAGATCGTTTCCGCCGAAGTCGTCGCGATTAGAGTAGCGGCGATCAAAGTACTGGACGCGCGATCATATTACATACCGACGAAAAAATTAGAAGAAGGGGTTGGGGTAGGGCGACGCCGACACCGACGGCGCATCCTGAGTCGACGTAGGCCCGTCGATCACGATGAACTCGTCGTGATCTGCCCGGTGTGCATGCTTCGTCGCCGACGTCGAGGCAGAGGCCGACGTAGGTGTAGTAGCAGATGATGTCGCAGACGCGTCTGCCGGCTCTTGCTCTGGGGTTGGGGCCGCTGCCACTGCCTGGGCCGCCGCCTCGGTCGCCGTCATTTTGGCTTCGATGGCGTCGAGGATCTGGCCTTTGAAGAAGTTGTGCGCCGCCCGCCTCTGGGGAGACATTCCTTCTGTCGACGCTCTCAGCAGTGACATATCGTCCCTGCGTTTCTTCAGCTCCATCTTCTCCTTTTGCCTCTTGAGCAGCGCCGCCCACCTTTTCTCGACTTTTTTGTCGCGGGAGAGCAAGGTCGATGAGACCTCGACGAGGCACTGCGTGAGCGGCGCCATGGATGGGGAGAGGGTGGTGGCGGGAGGAACATCGTAGCGACGGTGGGAGGGAGAAATGAATCGACGGGATAGGTTAAATGTGTTGGAATGGCAGAAATGCGCGGCGGGAGAGGCGCGATGTGGCGGGAGAGACCCGATTAGACGGGAGCTGTGGACGAATTTTTCCTGTGCCGCTGACGCGTCGGTCCCGCCACGCCTCGCCTCGCTTTTCGGTGTGTTCGCCGTTCCCGGAGCATCCCTGTGTAGCAGGGACGGGCTCGGGGGGCGGACACCGTATCGGGCCGCGCCGCACAAAAATCGGGTTTGGGCGCTGATACGTCTCCGACGTATCGATAATTTCTTATGTTCCATGCCACATTATTGATGTTATCTACATGTTTTATGCACACTTTATGTCATATTCGTGCATTTTCTGGAACTAACCTATTAACAAGATGCCGAAGTGCGCTCTGTTTTCTGCTGTTTTTGGTTTCAGAAATCCTAGTAACGAAATATTCTCGGAATCGGACGAAATCAACGCCCAGGTTCCTATTTTTCCCGGAACCATCCGTAACACCCGAGAGCCGCCGGAGGGGAGCCCTGGGGCCCCACACCACACCCGGCGCGGCCGTAGGGGGCCGCGCCGCCCTATGGTGTGGGCCCCCCAGAAGCCCTCCTGCGCCGCCTCTTCGCCTATATAAAGCCCCTGGATCGAAAACCCTGATACGATTGACGAAACCCACAGAAACCTTCCAGAGCCGCCGCCATCGCGAAGCCAAGATCTGGGGGACAGGAGTCTCTGTTCCGGCACCCTGCCGGAACGGGGAAGTGCCCCCGGAAGGCTTCTCCATCGACACCGCTGCCATCTCCATCGCCATCTTCATCACCGCTGCTGCTCCCATGAGGAGGGAGTAGTTCTCCATCGAGGCTCGGGGCTGTACCGGTAGCTATGTGGTTCATCTCTCTCCTATGTACCTCAATACAATAATCTCATGAGCTGCTTTACATGATTGAGATTCATATGAGTTTGTATCACAATTTATCTATGTGCTACTCTAGCAAAGTTATTAAAGTAGTTTTATTCCTCCTGCACGTGTGTAAAGGTGACAGTGTGTGCACCGTGTTAGTACTTGGTTTATGCTATGATCATGATCTCTTGTAGATTGAGAAGTTAACTATTGCTATGATAATATTGATGTGATCTATTCCTCCTACATATGCATGAAGGTGACAGTGTGCATGCTATGTTAGTACTTGGTTTAATCTGTTGATCTATCTTACACTAAAGGTTACTAAAATATGAACATTAATTGTGGAGCTTGTTAACTCCGGCATTGAGGGTTCGTGTAATCCTACGCAATGTGTTCATCATCCAACAAAAGTGTAGAGTATGCATTTATCTATTCTGTTATGTGATCAATGTTGAGAGTGTCCACTAGTGAAAGTCTAATCCCTAGGCCTTGTTCCTAAATACTGCTATCGCTGCTTGTTTACTGTTTTACTGTGTTACTACTGCTGCAATACTACCACCATCAACTACACGCCAGCAAGCTATTTTCTGGCACCGTTGCTACTGCTCATACTTATTCATACCACCTGTATTTCATTATCTCTTCGCCGAACTAGTGCACCTATTAGGTGTGTTGGGGACACAAGAGACTTCTTGCTTTGTGGTTGCAGGGTTGCATGAGAGGGATATCTTTGACCTCTTCCTCCCTGAGTTCGATAAACCTTGGGTGATCCACTTAAGGGAAAACTTGCTGCTGTTCTACAAACCTCTGCTCTTGGAGGCCCAACACTGTCTACAGGAAAGGAGGGGGAACGTAGACATCAAGCACTTTTCTGGCGCCGTTGCCGGGGAGGAAAGGTAAAAAGGCACTCATACTTCGGTCCCAGGTTAAGTACTTTTCTGGCGCCATTGTGTTTGTGCTCGAAGCTATTTCCTTTAGATCCTGCAATTACAACTTTTTGTTTCTTGTTTACACTAGTAAGGCATAATGGACAACATCTGTGAGCTTTTTATTCTATTTCCTGAGTCAAGACATGAATGGTTTAATGCGAAAATTAAAAAACCCATGGAATCTTATTTGCATGCTAGTAGCAATGATATTAGTATGAACGCTTTGAACACCATTGTTGCTAATGATATGGAAAATTCTAAGCTTGGGGAAGCTGGCTTTGATGAGCATGATATTTTTAGTCCCCCAAGCATTGAGGAGAAAATTTTCTTTGATGATACTTTGCCTCCTATTTATGATGATTATAATGATATTGGTCTTTTAGTGCCGCCTACTATGGAGAGTAATTTTTATGATGATAATACTATGCCTCCTACACTTGATGAGAATAATAATGATAGCTACTTTGTTGAATTTGCTCCTACTACAATTAAAAAGAATAACTATGCTTATGTTGGGAGTAGTGATAATTTTATGCATGAGACTCATGATAAGAATGCTTTATGTGATGGTTATATTGTTGAGTTTGCTGATGATACTACTGAAAGTTATTATGAGAGAGGAAAATATGGTTGTAGAAATTTTCATGTTACTAAAACACCTCTCTATGTGCTGAAATTTTTGAAGCTATACTTGTTTTATCTTCCTATGCTTGTTACTTTGCTCTTCATGAACTTGTTTATTTACAAGATTCCTATGCATAGGAAGCATGTTAGACTTAAATGTGTTTTGAATTTGCCTCTTGATGCTCTCTTTTGCTTCAAATATTATTTCTTGCGAGTGCATCATTAAAACTGCTGAGCCCATCTTAATGGCTATAAAGAAAAGAACTTCTTGGGAGAAAACCCATGTGTTATTTTGCTACAGTACTTTGTTTTTATTTTGTGTCTTGGAAGTTGTTTACTACTGTCGCAACCTCCCCTTATCTTAGTTTTGTGTTTTGTTGTGCCAAGTTAAGCCGTTGATAGAAAAGTAAGTACTAGATTTGGATTACTGTGCAGTTCCAGATTTCTTTGCTGTCACGAATCTGGGTCCACCTCCCTGTAGGTAGCTCAGAAAATTAAGCCAATTTACGTGCATGATCCTCAGATATGTACGCAACTTTCATTCAATTTGAGCATTTTCATTTGAGCAAGTCTGGTGCCATTTTAAAATTCGTCAATACGAACTGTTCTGTTTTGACAGATTCTGCCTTTTATTTCGCATTGCCTCTTTTGCTATGTTGGATGAATTTCTTTGATCCACTAATGTCCAGTAGCATTATGCAATGTCCAGAAGTGTTAAGAATGATTGTGTCACCTCTGAACATGTGAGTTTTTGATTATGCACTAACCCTCTAATGAGTTTGTTTCGAGCTTGGTGTGAAGGAAGTTTTCAAGGGTCAAGAGAGGAGGATGATATACCATGATCAAGGAGAGTGAAAGCTCTAAGCTTGGGGATGCCCCGGTGGTTCACCCCTGCATATATCAAGAAGACTCAAGCGTCTAAGCTTGGGGATGCCCAAGGCATCCCCTTCTTCATCGACAAATTATCAGGTTCCTTCTCTTGAAACTATATTTTTATTCGGTCACATCTTATGTGCTTTACTTGGAGCGTCTGTATGCTTTTGTTTTTGTTTGTGTTTGAATAAATTGGATTACATCATGCTTGTGTGGGAGAGAGACACGCTCCGCTGTAGCATATGGACAAGTATGTCCTTGGTTTCTACTCATAGTATTCATGGCGAAGTTTCTCCTTCGTTAAATTGTTATATGGTTGGAATTGGAAAATGATACATGTAGTAATTGCTATAAATGTCTTGGGTAATGTGATACTTGGCAATTGTTGTGCTCATGATTAAGCTCTTGCATCATATGCTTTGCACCCAGTAATGAAGAAATACATAGAGCATGCTAAAATTTGGTTTGCATATTTGGTTTCTCTAAGGTCTAGATAATTTCTAGTATTGAGTTTGAACAACAAGGAAGACGGTGTAGAGTCTTATAATGTTTTCAATATGTCTTTTATGTGAGTTTTGCTGCACCGGTTCATCCTTGTGTTTGTTTCAAATAAACCTTGCTAGCCTAAACCTTGTATCGAGAGGGAATACTTCTCATGCATCCAAAATACTTGAGCCAACCACTATGCCATTTGTGTCCACCATACCTACCTACTACATGGTATTTTCCGCCATTCCAAAGTAAATTGCTTGAGTGCTACCTTTAAAATTCCATCATTCACCTTTGCAATATATAGCTCATGGGACAAATAGCTTAAAAACTATTGTGGTATTGAATATGTAATTATGCACTTTATCTCTTATTGAGTTGCTTGTTGTGCTATAACCATGTTCACTGGGGACGCCATCAACTATTCATTGTTGAATTTCATGTGAGTTGCTATGCATGTCCGTCTTGTCTGAAGTAAGAGAGATCTACCACCTTATGGTTAAGCATGCATATTGTTAGAGAAGAACATTGGGCCGCTAACTAAAGCCATGATCCATGGTGGAAGTTTCAGTTTTGGACATATATCCTCAATCTCAAATGAGAAAATTATTAATTGTTGTTACATGCTTATGCATAAAAGAGGAGTCCATTATCTGTTGTCTATGTTGTCCCGGTATGGATGTCTAAGTTGAAGAATAATCAATAGCGAGAAATCCAATGCGAGCTTTCTCCTTAGACCTTTGTACAAAGTGCATAGAGGTACCCCTTTGTGACACTTGGTAAAAACAATTGCATTGTGATGATCCGGTAGTCCAAGCTAATTAGGACAAGGTGCGGGCACTATTAGTACACTATGCATGAGGCTTGCAACTTATAAGATATAATTTACATGATGCATATGCTTTATTACTACCGTTGACAAAATTGTTTCATGTTTTCAAAATCAAAGCTCTAGCACAAATATAGCAATCGATGCTTTTCCTCTATGGAGGACCATTCTTCTACTTTTCAATGTTGAGTCAGTTCACCTATTTCTCTCCACCTCAAGAAGCAAACACTTGTGTGAACTGTGCATTGATTCCTACATACTTGCTTATTGCACTTATTATGTTACTCTATGTTGACAATATCCATGAGATATACATGTTACAAGTTGAAAGCAACCGCTGAAACTTAATCTTCTTTTGTGTTGCTTCAATGCCTTTACTTTGAATTATTGCTTTATGAGTTAACTCTTATGCAAGACTTATTGATGCTTGTCTTGAAGTGCTATTCATGAAAAGTCTTTGCTTTATGATTCAGTTGTTTACTCATGTCATTACCATTGTTTTGATCGCTGCATTCACTACATATGCTTTACAAATAGTATGATCAAGGTTATGATGGCATGTCACTCCAGAAATTATCCGTGTTATCGTTTTACCTGCTCGGGACGAGCAGAACTAAGCTTGGGGATGCTGATACGTCTCCGACGTATCGATAATTTCTTATGTTCCATGCCACATTATTGATGTTATCTACATGTTTTATGCGCACTTTATGTCATATTCGTGCATTTTCTGGAACTAACCTATTAACAAGATGCCGAAGTGCCAGTTCCTGTTTTCTGCTGTTTTTGGTTTCAGAAATCCTAGTAACGAAATATTCTCGGAATCGGACGAAATCAACGCCTGTGTTCTTATTTTTCCCGGAACCATCCGTAACACCCGAGAGCCGCCGTAGGGGAGCCTGGGGGCCCCACACCACACCGGCGCGGCCAGAGGGGGCCGCGCCGCCCTATGGTGTGGGCCCCGTAAGCCCTCCCCGCGCCGCCTCTTCGCCTATATAAAGCCCCTGGATCGAAAACCACGATACGATTGACGAAACCCACGTAAACCTTCCAGAGCCGCCGCCATCGCGAAGCCAAGATCCGGGGACAGGAGTCTCTCGTTCCGGCACCGCCGAACGGGGAAGTGCCCGGAAGGCTTCTCCATCGACACCGCTGCCATCTCCATCGCCATCTTCATCACCGCTGCTGCTCCCATGAGGAGGGAGTAGTTCTCCATCGAGGCTCGGGGCTGTACCGGTAGCTATGTGGTTCATCTCTCTCCTATGTACCTCAATACAATAATCTCATGAGCTGCTTTACATGATTGAGATTCATATGAGTTTGTATCACAATTTATCTATGTGCTACTCTAGCAAAGTTATTAAAGTAGTTTTATTCCTCCTGCACGTGTGTAAAGGTGACAGTGTGTGCACCGTGTTAGTACTTGGTTTATGCTATGATCATGATCTCTTGTAGATTGAGAAGTTAACTATTGCTATGATAATATTGATGTGATCTATTCCTCCTACATATGCATGAAGGTGACAGTGTGCATGCTATGTTAGTACTTGGTTTAATCTGTTGATCTATCTTACACTAAAGGTTACTAAAATATGAACATTAATTGTGGAGCTTGTTAACTCCGGCATTGAGGGTTCGTGTAATCCTACGCAATGTGTTCATCATCCAACAAAAGTGTAGAGTATGCATTTATCTATTCTGTTATGTGATCAATGTTGAGAGTGTCCACTAGTGAAAGTCTAATCCCTAGGCCTTGTTCCTAAATACTGCTATCGCTGCTTGTTTACTGTTTTACTGTGTTACTACTGCTGCAATACTACCACCATCAACTACACGCCAGCAAGCTATTTTCTGGCACCGTTGCTACTGCTCATACTTATTCATACCACCTGTATTTCATTATCTCTTCGCCGAACTAGTGCACCTATTAGGTGTGTTGGGGACACAAGAGACTTCTTACTTTGTGGTTGCAGGGTTGCATGAGAGGGATATCTTTGACCTCTTCCTCCCTGAGTTCGATAAACCTTGGGTGATCCACTTAAGGGAAAACTTGCTGCTGTTCTACAAACATCTGCTCTTGGAGGCCCAACACTGTCTACAGGAAAGGAGGGGGAACGTAGACATCAGGCGCGTCCCAGAACGCTTTGGGGATAGTATGGGGACGTGACTGGAGATGCTCTAAGAACTCTCACCCTACAACTCTTGTGTTTCCATCAGCACGAACCGCAACCCGATCCAGTTGATCAAGCCGCCGTGCTCCACCATCACCTTCTGAGGCGGAAACGAACCCCGGACGGAAGTGCCATTTCGCCACATTAAAGGTAAGAGCGGGGTGAGAGTGACCGAAAAGGTGAGAAGTTGGCCTTCCCTTGCACTGACAGAGCCAAGAATTGAGATGGGCCGACCCGAACAAATAAGGACGTTGCTACATAGTGTCCTAGCACCCGTTAGTGTGCCCCACCCAAAAATAGAAACAAATTAGTTCCGACATCCTCGTGTTCTAAAAGTAGAAAGTTTAATCCCACACGGTTCCTACTTTCACCATGGGATGGCCCTTGCATCTAAAACATGGGATGTGCAAATCAGTGACTTATCATTTCGCGGCTCTGCTCATGACGAGAAAAAAAGAACATGAACGATCGTGTAAAAATAAATAAATCGGCACACACATTCAGGCCATATGTCATCTACTTCTTTTCTACCTTAAGTTCAGAACAAGTTTGCCATGTAAAAAAAATGGAATTTAACTAGACAAAATTACATCCCAGAAAATACAGTAGTGTTTTTGATTCCAATCGAAAATGTAAAAAAATAACAGCGGATGTAGAAAAAGAAAGAAATTACATCCAACAAATATGGGGGAACCTACAATTCTTACATCCAGATCAAGGGGAACTGCTATATCAACATCGTGGATGTAAATAAAAACCGAAAAATACATCCAACTCCAAA
This sequence comes from Lolium perenne, assembly GCF_019359855.2. NCBI lineage: Eukaryota > Viridiplantae > Streptophyta > Magnoliopsida > Poales > Poaceae > Lolium > Lolium perenne. Next base: position 31,936,785 of record NC_067249.2, on the reverse strand, counting down.
AAAATGCAACCAGAACTAGAAGAAACCTAATTTTGTTACATCCTTCGATGTTTCTGGATATAAAACTAGCGGAACCAGGGGAGGAGTAGATCGATGGGAGAGAGGCCCCCAACACGCAACGGGGGCAACGCCCTTCCCGGCGGCGCGCTACGGAGGCGGGGCCTTCAACAAGCAGTGGAGGTGGGAGTCCGGCGCACCGCCCTTAGCCTCGAGAGCGCGAGGGGCGTGCTTCCGCCTCGCCCCACATCCCCGAGCCGCCACCAACTCCATGGCCGCCGCCCGTTTGCCATGGGAGTGCGAGCGCCTCCCCAACCGCCATGACTGCCACCCCTCGACACCAGAGCGTTGTCTCCGTTTGATCCGCACCACCAGCACCTCCCCTTTCTCATCCGCCGGTGCTGGGATCCTCTTGATGGGGGCTGGTCATGGAAGAGTACTAGTCTATGGGGGGAGGAGATAAGAAACGAGTGGATGATAGGAGCCTGCGGGGAAGAGACAGAGGGAAAGGAGGATTCTGGGAAGGAGAGTATCTGGTGTGTGTTTAATATCCTAGAAGAACCGCACGATGTCCATCTAACGGTGAGGAGAGGGGAGCACTCCGGAACACACAGCGGTGCCCTGGCACGTAATAGAAATTGGGAACGGTCTAACTTTTTTGAGGCACACAAGCAAACTAGATGTGATAAATAATAAATTCAAAAAGAGAGAGGGGAATTCGAATCGCTGCTGGTCGTTGGCGTTCTATCATTTCCTTTTACATCTCGTAGATCCATGCCGCCGTCCTCCCCGGCATCCATCCTAGCCTGGACCTCGGCGGCTTGTCCCAAACCTTGATTGCAGGCTGCAACACTTTGGGGTTGATTTTTTTTAGAAAAGAAACACAAAAATATAAGCATGCAAAATCGCAATGCAAAATGAAAAAAATGATAAAATTTGGAGATTTGAAATAAGCATGCTTGGAATGCGGACTTCTTTGTATTATGGTCTACACAAAAAATAATGAAATCTGACCCCCCCCCCCCCCCCCTTTCTGTAATGGCGCTGCGCCGCCGGACCTCAGAGTAGTGGGGGGTTCCTGGTCCTAAATCCTCAAGCCGGGGGCACCCCTCCTCGCCCCCGGTGGCGCCACCACTGTTCCCTTGGTGAAGTAATTGGCCATACAAATCTATGCACTAGAAGTTTAGAAAGTCAATGGATTTGAAAACAGACAAAAGGGGGACAAACAGATGAATTAACAAGCGTTGCGCGGCCTATCTGACCACGACAAGAATGAAAGAGAAGGTGCGACTCTATCATTTCCTTTGTCAGTTGGTGATGCACGGGCAGATGACTAAATTCAGTATACATATAGCAGCCAGTATTAAAAGTATCGCAGTCCAACCAAACTTGCCCATACAAGGTATTTGATAGCTCCATCGATCTGAGCATCATATGATCGTGCGTGATCTGGCGAGATGTCATATGCAAGTATAAAGAAATCACCACTTGCATGATTGGTTGGGATCCATGTCTCCTTGTCTATTTCTCTGGTACCACCATTTCTAAAGCTCCCTACAGCTACGCTACAAGATACATATTATTGTGATTGGATATATATAATTCAGTTTGTTTCTTCTGGAATCTATGTTGATCTTTTTAACATTTTTCTGGCGCATCCAATTGGTTTGTCTTAGCTTGCTCATGGCGTGCACCAAGCCAACCACTTCTTCCTACCGTGCCACCATCGCCCTCGACCATCCCTCTAACCTTGGGAGCACGGTTTTCTTCTATAGTGCCAGTGTCTGACCATCCTAACCCTGCTCTGTAGACCTCTATACTTGTCTCCACCACCGATGCATGTCGCCGTCTCCACTGTCAATGCTTGTCTCTATCACCCCGTATGTCACCGTCCCCGCCTCATGAGAGCATGGATGATGGATCATGAAGAAGTTGCACGGATAAGAAAGAATCAAATACTGTGTACATGTTCTTTCTTCTTGAGCAAATATCACAAGCCACGACTAATGGTGTTGGAGTTTCAACAAACCACCCGGAAAAATAAAAGAGTTTCATCGAACCTTGATTGAAGGAAAAAAAGAATGAGTTGTTTTAGGCCATGTGCAATGCAAGGTGCTTAGTGAGGCGTTTATAAAAATAAACCATTATTTCTAAGCACAAGGTGCCTAATTAGGCATCTGACCAGTGTAAACATGCACCCATGTTTATTTTGCTAACTATATCTCTAAACACTTTTCATTGTACATGCCCTCGTAGGACATGAATCGGACAATTTAACCAGTTTAAAACCATTTCCAACAGCTTGGACTCACCAATCAAGTGCCATGGGGCGAAAGGAGAAAGGAGGCTGTTCTCTTCGGGTTTTTTTTCTTTCTCGCGGACCGGACTTAATCCGGATAAAACAAACACTGGCTAGACATATATACTCCCTCCTATCCAAAATAGGTTGCATGTAAGATTTGGTTAAAGTTAAACTTTGTAAAGTTTAATCATCTATATTGATAAAAAATATAAATGCATACTCCCTCCGTCCATTAATAGATGTCCAATGGTTCGTTTAAATTTGAATGTATCTATGCACTAAAGTGTGTCTAGATACATTTAAATTTAGACAAACTTTTGACATCAAAAGATGGACAGAGCTAGTATAATAAAAGAATAACATTTTTAGAATTGTTATAAAATATATTTTCATATTATATATATTTGACATGGTAGATCTTTGTATTATTATCTATATTTTTTTATCAAAGTTTGCATAATTTAACTTGCACGGTAAATTATACGTAACATAAAAAAGGAGTATACAGCAACGGTTTTGCTATGTCTCAGTCAACTAAGATTTTCTTAAGTCTAAGTCACTTACAAAAATGTGTCTTCAGTTGCACTTCTCTGACAGAAATGTGCAACTGAACCAAGTTGCAATTTTCTTTAAACTGTAGTTGCATTTTTCTAAGTTGATTGAGACTTAAGAAAATCTCAGTCAACTGAGATGTAGGCACACCCTAATACCTACTGCCTTGACAAATTAGTCAGTCCGCCGAGCAGCTATCCATTACCAGTGCACTAGCTAGCTAACAACGTCTCCGAGCCAATCAATCCGACCAGCCGGCAGCGTCAGTGGGGTTGGTCAAACATGTCCAGCGCCACTGCATCCATCCTCACAATCTCACTCACACTCCGTGGTCGGAAGCTATACAGCCTGCACTACACGCACGGCTAGCTAGCTGATTGATCCAGCCAGAGGAGCTCATGCGGTGATGCCGACGCCGACGAGCCGCCGGCCACGTCCTGCCGCCGTCCTCAGCTGCTGCTGCTGCTGCTTAGTCTTGGGCTTCCTCCTCCTTCTCATCCCTGCCTCCCGCGCCTTCCCGCTCTGCACCGACCAAAGTCAGCACACCTACACCACCGCTGCTCAGCCTCAGGGGCGGACGGGCCACCTCCACTTCTCTTGCTCATCTCTTCTTGCTGTTTCTTGCGCAGGGGCGCCGCTGCCGCTCAACGGGACGCTCGCCTTCTGCGGCTACACCGGCGCCAGCTGCTGCGACGCCGCCGCCGACGCCGCCCTGCGCAAGCAGTTCGACGCCGCCAACGTCTCCGACGCACCCTGCGCCGCCGTCCTCAAGTCCGTCCTCTGCGCGGTACGTACGCCCGCCCTCCATGTGCTCGACGGTTTGCTTCCCTGGGTGCTTCAGTTACGCACCGTAGTATCCTGAAGCTGCAAGCAGGCGCTGCTAGCTACAAGATCTGACATCTGGTCTTGCTGATAATGATAATTGACATGATACTCCTTCATTACTCTTCAAGTAAATGATATGATACTTGGTGGGAATTATAACATATGTTTGTGCAGAGCTTCTGTTTTTCTTTCCTTTATTTATTTATATGTAAACAACATGAGATTCAGATTCAGACGAATTTTTTGGATGATTTTCTCAAGAAAGATTGCATCTTACATGCATGTGGCCATGTGGGTTGATGTACTGAACCCAGTTACTATATAATAATGTTCACGCACAGAAACTATACATGAAAAGTGACATAAGCTTTGCGAGATGCTCATCCTGTCAAGTAACTGAATTACCAATACATTCATGAACTTGGGGGCTGGTCTACTGAATTTAACGATTCCATTTTGTTTCCAGAAATGCAGTCCATACTCCGCTGAACTGTTCGACTCCGGTCCAAACATCAGACCGATCCCCTTCTTGTGCAATTCTACCTCCTCGGCGACTTCCGCTCAGTCAAAGGAAACAACAACACAGGACTACTGCAAGCTAGTCTGGGAAACCTGCAAGGACGCGACGATACTCAACTCCCCCTTTCAGCCACCGCTGCAAGGAGGCGCAAGGCTACCCAGCTCACCGTCGAAGCTTACCGATGCCTGGCAGTCCGAAAACGACTTCTGCACGTCGTTTGGTGGCGCAGCTACTGACCGATCAGTATGCTTTGGCGGGAACACAGTTTCATTTAACACTACCGAAACTTCGGTCACTCCGAAAGGGGTATGCTTAGAGAGGATCGACAATGGGTCCATTCCGTACCTCAACATGGTTCCTCACCCTGATGGGTCTAACAGAGTCTTCCTGGGCACCCAAGCTGGGAAGATATGGCTGGCCACTGTGCCGGAGCAGGGTTCAGGAGGCACACTGCAGTTTGGCGAGGCTACCCCATTCGTTGATCTGACTGACCAGGTGCATTTTGACTCTGCGTTTGGGCTCATGGGCATGGCGTTCCATCCCGACTTTGCGACCAACGGACGCTTCTTCGCCTCCTACAACTGTGACAGGACAAAGTCACCCAGCTGTTCTGGCAGGTGCTCTTGCAACTCTGATGTGGGCTGCGATCCTTCGAAGCTTGGCCTTGATAATGGCGCTCAGCCATGCCAGTATCAGACTGTTGTGTCGGAGTATTCTGCTAAAGGTTCATCATCGAATGTTTCTGAGGTTTGCTCCTCTGGATACACTCTTCCATTCATGCCCTCATGATGTTCCTTGAATCTTGTCCATTCACACTCTTGTTTACATATTCTTTTCAGGCGACGTCAGCTGATCCATCTGAAGTTAAAAGGATATTTACCATGGGGTTGCCTTATACATCTCAGCATGGAGGTCAGATACTCTTTGGGCCTGCTGATGGATACCTCTACTTCATGATGGGGGATGGTGGACAGAAAGGAGACCCTTTTAATTTTGCGCAGAACAAAAAGTCACTTTTGGGGAAAATCATGAGGCTTGACATAGACAGTGCCCCAGGTAAACCTTAGAGAAGGCCATCTTTTGTCATTTGTTAGATTTACTTGAGTTGAAATATACTATTTTTTTTCTTCACTTCCGATCCTCAAGTTTTCATACGACATCTTTGTATGCTTCTCTTAACTTTTATTATCATAAGGTTCAGTCCTCAAACATCTATGTATATGAGTAGCTCTTAGCCGTTTACTCGTTTTACTATGAAATTTGCATTTGTACTATTTTAAAATACCATGGTGCACTCAAGTCCTAACTACCTCCTTCAGTGAGATTTCTTTAGTGACATATCGCTGTTGGTACAATTGTATTTAGTAACTAACTACTGGACACATTATATCCCTGTCTAAAGAATGTGATAGTCAAATCTAGTACACGGCAGCTTGACAGCGGCGACGAGCGGTGACGCCGGAGGGCTCACGACAAGCATGACTTATCGTCTTTTGGTTCAATTGTATTTTGTACATAAACTACCGGAAGCTATTTTCCTGTCTAAAGAACATGCTAGTCAAATCTAGTACACTTGTTCCATAGTGGAACATATTTATCGAAGTAGTGTTTTACTTTTGTATGTTCCCAATTCATGATTCAACATTTTTCACTCAAGTTATTTAATCTACGTCATCTGGATTAACCTTCTCTGCTGCCAGCACAACTAGTTCAGTCAGACTGTACCAACATGTGGAGCATAATCGTTTGTTAGCCTAAAGTTCTCTGATTTTTCTTTCGTTTTTCAGGACCGGGTAAAATTACTAACCAAAGCTTATGGGGTAACTATTCCATTCCAAAAGACAACCCGTTCTCTGATGATAGTGGCTTAGAACCAGAAATTTGGGCATTGGGTGTTAGAAACCCTTGGAGATGCAGCTTTGATTTTGAGAGGCCTTCCTACTTCTACTGTGCAGATGTTGGTCAGGTACATTTCAAAATCATAAGCAGTTCAATATGTGAAGTGCCGTATTTATATATTGGTTAATAACTGTATGTAGTAATGGTATCTCTGCTTCGTTAGTTTGATTACTTCGATGTCACCATGGGGCTATACTGTACTTCCATGGGATCTAGCTTGATCACTTACTATATTCTCTGAAAGATTAACGCGTACTGCTCGCACGACATGTGCATTTTAAAACATTTAATTATGTATTCTCTGAAAGATTAGTGCGTGCTGCTCGCACGATATGTGCATATTAAAACTAATTAATTGTTGGTTGTTATATGCCTCTGTATATGCACCTGCTATGTAGGATAAATACGAAGAAGTTGACCTCATCTCAAAGGGCGGAAACTACGGGTGGCGTATTTATGAGGGCCCATTGGTTTACGATCCACCATGGACACCTGGAGGAAACACATCACTCAAGTCCGTAAACATCATTCCTCCTATCATGGGATACAACCATTCCGATGTCAATAAAAACATTGGATCTGCATCAATCATGGGTGGTTATGTCTATCGAGGATCTGCCGACCCCTGCTTGTATGGAAGGTACAAGCGCCGTTGAGGAGCATCTTGCTTGACTTTCTCTAACGCTCCTTGCATTGATTTTGAGCTGAAAGATGTCAGTAAACTACTATATGAACCTTTTCTTGAGGCTCTGCTTATAAGATACATCTGCTAATGTTTTCTTCAGGTACTTGTATGCTGACCTGTACGCATCAGCCATGTGGACCGGCACGGAGACCCCGGAGAGCAGCGGGAACTACACCTCTAGTCTGATCTCCTTCGGCTGCTCCAAGAGCTCTCCCATACCCTGTGAAACTGCTGCTGGTAGCCCTCTCCCGTCGCTTGGCTACATATATTCCTTCGGCGAGGATAACAGCAAGGACGTCTACGTCTTGGCGAGCAAAGGCGTCTACCGAGTTGTCCGGCCCAGCCTCTGCGGCTACACTTGCCCAACAGAGAAACCTGAGACGAACAACGGGAAGGCGCCAGGTGGCGATTCGTCAAGCGCGCCAGGTGCAGGAATGGGCACGCAGATGGGGGCACTTTTGCTCTCTGTTATCATGTCCTTGGTTCTGATAAGATAGGAGGACCCTGCTACCTTGGGTCTTGGTATTGCCATAAGATCAGTCCATTTATCTTGGTATGTATTTGTAGCACAATAATAAACCACTCTATGGACTAGGGTAACGGGGTATGAACATATACATAGTTGGATGTTTACAAGAGGAACAGATGTAGAAAGATAACTTTTCTCCATATATATTCCGAAACTGCATTTATTCCATGAATAGATGAGATGAGGTGAGGCTAACTTTTACTGAAGGACGGAATTTTTACTCAAGGGCCTTTTCCTTTTGCATGATGGGATTCATGCGAGATTCGACTCGCACCGCTCCAAGTTTTTCTGGGAAGGAGCGGGCAATAAACGTAAGTACCATATGGTCAATTGGCCTTCGGTTTGCCGGCCGAAATCCTTGGGAGGGTTAGGCCTGCTTAACTCCAAAAAGATGAATATTGCTCTGCTGTCCAAGTGGGTTTGGAAGCTATACCAAGACGAGCCATCTATCTGGGCGTCGATCATCAAAGCCAAGTATCGCGACGCCGATAACCTGTTCGAGGGCTCCGGACACGGGGGCTCGCAATTTTGGAAAACCCTACACAAAATTAAGCACTTCTTCAAACTTGGAGCGAAACACCTTATAGGTGACGGCCGACGCACCTTCTTCTGGACTGACTGGTGGTGCAGTGATCAGCCCATCAAAGAGTTGTTCCCCGATCTCTTCAACATCTGTGATAATCCGAATCTCTCGGTTGCTGATGCCCTTGAGTCTGGGGAACTCAATATCACTTTCTGACGCTCTCTCAACTCGGATGGGAGGCGACGGTGGATCCAACTGGGGACGCTCCTTGAGCCTTTTACCCTCTCTAGCGGCAAAGACAAAGTTTTTTGGCACCTGGAGCCCTCGGGCAAGTTTTCTGTGCAATCGCTCTACGCCAAGCTCTCACATGGGGCGTCTGTTGCTTTCCACAAGAATGTATGGTCCGCCAAAGTGCCCTTGAAGATCAAGATTTTCGCCTGGCAGCTCATCCTCGACAGATTGCCTTCCAGCCAACAAATTGCGACGCGCCATGGTCCTGCCTCGGGCAACTGCGCGCTGTGCGGCCAGATGGAAGATGCTGGGCATATCTTCTTTTCTTGCTCCCTGGCAAAGTTCGCTTGGTGCGCCATCCGTCAGATCCTTGACTGTAACTGGAATCCTGGGAACTTCCCACAGTTTCATGCCATCCTCTCCAGCCTTGCGGGAAGGGCCCGTAGACTAGTGTGGTTTCTCTTCCTCGCCCAATCGTGGGTCCTGTGGAACATTCGTAATAAACTCACTATTGAGAAAAAAGTTATTAACCACCCGCTAATGTGATTTTCAAAACTGCTATTTTTATACAGCTCTGGAACGGCAAGGCAAAGCCAAGCGACCGGGAGGGCCTCCGGTGGGTGGAGAACAAGCTGAGGGAGCTTTACGCCGCCATGAGACCAGGACTCTCAAGTCAATGAAGACACAGTGATCATGCCTTCGGTGGTTTGCCAGTGACCGTGCCACGCGTGACGTGTTGAAGCTGGATCTTCATGTTTTATCTTCACCTAGTTGTTGTCTTTCTTTGGCTAAGCTGTATGCCGCAACATTGTATAACTCTTTGAACCTTGTGGGCTTTATTAATTTAAAGTCGGGCACGTTGATGCCTAGTATCTAAAAAAAAAAATTGTACTGTCGTGCACCTGGTGAAGCAGGATGATTGGTGTCTTATGAGTAATAAACTGCCTTTTATCGGAAAAAAATAAGATACAGTAGTAGTAGTTTTTACAAGGTAGGTTTTTTTCTTTCTTTCTTCTCTCTTTTATGTTCGTTTCCAGACGTAATTTCGTCCTGGAGTTTTCCTTTGCTAATCAATGAAAAGTTGGATCTTAAAAACAAGTAGTAGTGGTCATTCTGGGTTCAATAGCGGTGATGAATATATGGCGTACAGGGGAGAGTTGGTGTGATAAAACCGAGCTGCCAAAAGAAAGCTCTAATAAAACTGAAATTGGACGTGTTGTTCAGCAGCATTGCATACGTTGTCTTGGCAGACACTTGGATTTCGTCTGCTCAGCTGCCATCAGCAAGCGTTGGGGTTGTTCTCGTTGCTGAAGTAGGTTGCCCCTGTGAAACACAGGCCATACCGCTCCCGATGAGTAGCGTTGTTTTGCTTTGGCAGTTCGACCGAGTACTCCCTCTCACCACAAATAAATGTATGTTTAGTTAGACTTTGACGAAATGCATAAAAAATAGAAGCATTTGTAACCCTAGATTAATATCATTTAATAATATAGTAAATTTATGTCACATATATTGTTGTTTTTGTGAAAACGTTCATCAAATATGTATTTTTTGCGCCCGCCAATCCATTAATAATCATCAATAGCAAATAGCAGTACAAATAGCTTTAGAAGTAATAAAAATTATAAACAGGTACTTGGACCACTTAGCGATGATTACATACACTAGTGCGAGCCGAAGGCGTGTCGCCGTCCTCACCTCTCCATCACCGGAACTTGCCAAAACTTGTCGTAGTAGAACTTATTATAGTAGACATACCGAAAGTCATTGTGATAAGGTCTCAAAGGACCAGCGCACTAGAGCAGCTACCATCGGCAATGATGACAACCACATATCGGAAAAAACTGATGTAAAACTACACCAACAAACAAGAAAATCGATCGAATCCCAAGATATCCGCCAAGAACACGACTCCACGCCGCTCTCCTTAGATTAATTCATTTAATAATATAGTGATTTCATGTCACGTATTGATGTTTTTGTAAAAACAGTTAATCAAATATGTAATAGAGTATTGGAGGAGGTGATTGTAAGACAACCAGGAAAACCCATCTAGGGTTCCGTCCTCACGACAGCGACGCCGGCGGTTCGCTCCGCCTCTAGTGGCCTTGGAGCCTTAGAAGTGTGGCGGACCACCACCTCTCGCCGACGGTTGGTTTTCATTTCATGTTAGGTTGTTTTCACTTTTCAGTGTCTTTTTTAGGATGGTGAGGCGACGACTACATCTTGAAGGCAGAATAAGGTCTTCCCCACCCTATCCTCCCTCCGGTGGTGCGTCTTGCATCAGCGAAAGGCATGTGGAGTGTCCAACGGATCTCATGGAATCCGATCGGTTTTCGTACGTGTTCTTTGATGTGGTTTCAGGTCAGTCTCTTCCGATCTACGGTTGTCATCTTTGGTGATGGTTGCTGCTTTGGTACGCTTGTCTTTTGAGGCCTTAGCACGACGACTTTCCGTTTGTCTACTACAACAAGCTCTACTACGACAAGATTTGTCTGGCTCCGGTGATGGAGCCTGGAGAGAGGCGAGCACAGCGGCGCGCCTTCGGCTCGTGTCAATGTATGTAGTCGTCGCTAGGTGGTCTAAAGATCTACTTGTATTTTTTTTATTTGTTGGTCTATTTGTACTGCTATTAATGATTATTAATAAATTGGTGAAATTTTCGCAAAAAATATAAATATTTATAACTTTCTAAAGAAAAAGCACATACGCATTAGAAACCGAATTCGTCACGAAATTCAGGTTGGGGTTTACTTGACTTGCAAGTTGAGACGAATTTTCCGAAAGAAAAAAAAGGGGAAACTTGAGACGAACGGCATCGAGTAGGTAGTATTTTGAAACCGAATTCGGCACGAATTCACCCCCGCCGCCCGATTTGCTTCAGTATAAAATCCGCACGGACGCACGCCTAAATCCTACTCTCGCCACCGCCCCGTCGCATCGCCGCCATCGACCGGAACCACGCCGGCGCTGAATTCTCGTGCCAGGTGAGTAATCTCACCCGTCCTCTCCAACCATTACTTCCGCTCTGGATTTTGTTTCGTCAATTTACCGATTGTTTCTGCGGACTCGCCATGAGCTAGGGTTTGGTGTCCCTGTATTTATTTTTTAAAAGAAATCTTAGTATCGTCAGGCTATGGTATGTCGGTATCAGTTGAGTTCGACTGGTTCGCCTCAGGTATTTGTTTTTCATGGGGAGTAGTTTGATCTCCATGGATGCAGCCAGGATACGATTTAGCACTCGTGGCGTATTTCATCAGTTTTGGTTAATTGCGTGATAATGATTTCAGACTTCAGATTAAAATAATATTGTGTACCTGTGCTTTCCATCACGAGCATCGATCGCTTTCACCATTGTGAATTGAGGCAAATGATGTGAATGTTAGGTATCACAAGTTCACAATCATTTTTCTATTTACCGAAGGATGGGGACATGGGTATATCAGTTTTGTATACTGGCCTAGTGGTTCTTACTTAGCTTAGTATCGCTGTTTGAGTGTCTTTTTTGATCGATTAGTCAAATCTGAAGAGTTGCACCTATTGTTAATGTTCTTTGCTTGTTGTCCAATGTCACTGTTTGAGAGTTTTCATTGGTCAATTAACCAAATCTAAAGATTTTCACTTATGGTTAAATGTCATTTCATGCTGCCTGTACAATTTGATGGGCTTACTTGTGGGTTCTGATCTGTGTGCCACTTAATTAGATATGTGATATGCTTTGCAGTTATGAGAAGTTGTTATGGTCCAAATGTGAGAATGTTAGTATTCCCTGCTTTGCACAGTAATGAAGTAACTAATGTATGCTGTGAGATCTTAAATGTAGTAGCATACGAGACATATCACCTATGTAATCAACGTGCAGTTGTTCAGTCAAATAGGCTCCATTCCTTCTTTGATGAACATGTTGGTTGTTCTGCGTAGGATTTGCTTCCGCATTGAATCTGTAGTTTGCACAGAACCATGACCATTGGTAATTTTTGTCACTATCTGATTATGGTTGTACTTGACCACACGTGATGTAGCTTGTATGTGATGTTTGGTGCATATATGAATTCATAGTGTAATCCAGTGCCCTTCTGTCATGGTGATTTTACGTTTGGCTGAACTGTTTTTTCAATGTTAGCATGTATGAAGAAGGCCTAATGAGTTATCTTTGGCTTATCTTAATTCAGGTGACAGTTTGTTTGCTGCAATCTGACAAAGTGGAGTTCTTAGAAGTTGAAGCTTCGTTAATGTCTGAACAAGACTCGGTTTACTTGGAATCAGTTGGATTGCTGGGGGAGTATTCTCATACAACGAGGAAAAGGGATAAGCTTCTCGTGCCAGTTAGGTCACTTGCCACTGCTCAAAGTCAGCCTAGTTCTTTGCAAGGACGAGCAGCTACTCTTGTTTCTGAATTTGGACACGACTGAAAGCTTGAGACAAGATGGCGCTGCAAAACATTGGTGCTTCCAACAAGGATGATGCCTTCTACAGGTACAAGATGCCTAGAATGTTGACCAAAATAGAAGGCCGTGGGAATGGCATCAAGACGAATATCGTGAACATGGTTGATATAGCAAAAGCGCTTGCCAGACCAGCTTCCTACACAACGAAGTACTTTGGGTGTGAGCTTGGGGCGCAATCTAAGTTTGATGAAAAAACTGGGATCTCCATAGTTAATGGTGCTCATGACACCGGAAAGCTAGCTGCTATTCTTGAGAACTTCATCAAGAAGTATGTGCAATGTGCTAACTGTCACAACCCTGAGACGGAGGTCCTCGTCTCTAAGAAACAGACTATATCTCTGAAGTGCGCTGCCTGTGGCTTCCTCTCAGATGTTGACATGAGGGACAAGCTGACCAATTTCATCTTGAAAAACCCACCAGAAGAGAAGAAGGGAGGCAAAGACAAGAAAGCTATGCGGAGAGCAGAGAAGGAGCGGCTGAAAGAAGGCGCGGCTGCTGATGAGGAGATGAAGAAACTCAAAAAGGATGCGGCAAAGAAGAAAGGCTGTTCGTCGAAGGATAATACTGTGAAACGTGTCACTACAAGGAAGAAGGCTGGCGGCGGTGGGGGTTCGTCTGAAGAAGAACATTCAACCTCGCCAACTCATAGTGGAGATGCTGCAGATGAAGATGACGACGATGTGCAGTGGCAGACTGATACGTCAGCAGAGGCTGCTAGGAAGCGCATCGCGGAGCAGCTGAGTGCAGCAACTGCAGAAATGGTTGTGCTTTCCACTGAGGAGACTCCTTATGATGAACTGGTTGAGGAGGTCAAGGCTAGCTTGGGTAACGCTGTCACTGCAGCTCAGCTCAAGGCTGTGTTGTCCTCCTCAACTCTGCCCGCCAAGGATGTGATGGATGCTCTCTTTGAGGCGCTCTTCCACGGTGCAGGCAAGGGGTTTGCAAATGATGTGAAGAAGAACCGGGAGTACCTTGCTGCTGCTGTGCCCGATGAAGGAGCTCAGATTCTGCTGCTCCAGGCTATCGGGTCGTTCTGCAGCGAGTGCAGCGCCGAGGCCCTGAAGGAGGTGCCTGTAGTCCTGAAGGTCCTCTATGACGGAGACGTCCTCGAGGAAGAAACCATTGTGCAGTGGTACGATGAAGCTGTTGCTACCGGCGAGTGCTCCAAGGCTGTGGAGAATGCCAGGCGGTTTGTGGAGTGGCTCCAGAGCGCCGAATCTGATGAGGAGTAAGAGGCTGTACTTTAAGTTGTCTTTCTGTTTGATAGTGTTTCAAGTGTCAGTCAATGTCTTTCGGATCAGTATTTGGAGTGTCAAATGTCCGCGTTGGTGTCTAAACGGTCGAGTTATTGGTTGGTTGAGTCAGTTAAAAGCATTATATTTGGAACGTTGCATGTTTGTTGCGATATTTGTTGCATGCGTACGGTTGGTACTTTTCAGATGAAAATTGCTTGCCGCAAACTGTGATATGTGACTTCATTATATTTATAGGAACAGTACATATGAGCTCGTATTGCTGTTGATTCAGAAACGGGTGGGAAAGTCCGCCCTTTTTCAGGTCGGTTTCAGAATTTGCAGCTGCCCTTGGTTTCCAAAATTGTGCTTCCATTTACAGTTGCAACAAAGATAACATATACTTACCTATTTTACAGTTTCCCTGTGTCGCCAAATGCAGCAGTAAATAAGTTGCTGAACATTTTAAGCAGAACCGTATCTGGTGCTGTCACTTGCGTATCTTGTGTTAGTTCCAAAAAAGAGAAAAATAAGTTTGCCGAACATTTTAACTACTGCCTCCGATCCATAATAAATATTGTGGCTTCAGTTCAAATTTGATAGGAAGGAATACTTTTTATATTTCAACTTTAAAGTTGGTTCAGTTGAATCTGCATCACGCACTGAACAGAGTAACCCATCGAAACTATTAGCTATGGTCAGTACGTACTGGACCGCACCATTTACTGAAGTAGCAACGTTGAGAAAACAGAGTGCTGAGTGCCGAGACCTCACGAGTGGCTTCAGGTGCCGAATCCCATTGAGACGCCATGCTGTTTGTGTTTGCTCCCATGCTATGTTTCCTTCCTTCTTCCTCGTACTAGGAACATGTTCGGTTCAGAAACTATAATGTAAACTTTCCTCGAACAAAAAGAAACTGTAATGTAAATGCAAATGGAATGGGATTACACCGACAATGTGAACGAAATGGAGAAAAAACGAGAATTTGTTTGGTTCAGCAGACCGCAACGTGATCAGTTCTTGTGTACTAAAGGAGAAAACTCAGCGAGAAGCGAAAAGCTCACCGAATTGGCAATCTGAGCCCAAAAATCGAAGTAACCAAATCACCAATCTGCTAGCAAATTTAAGACCGAATCATTTTTCTGAAAATATTGTAAAAAAATCAACCAGAGCAAGACCATCGATCATGCCCTCAGAAATAGACAAACGGTATGCGGGATCGAAAACCTGGCTAAGGGCAACTCCAACGGTCCAGCCAATTTTGTCTGCCCATATTTGTTTCCGTCGAGATAGACGGAACCTAACAGCATACCACGGTCTATAAGCTTTTTCGATAAAAAGAATATATAAATATAGATACCAATTATATCTAGTATATGCGATAGTATAATGTTAAGAGCTAGTCCCGACATCAAGCATGCACACATACAAAAAGAAAAAGAAAAACACAGAGGTAATCAAAGACTCAAAGCAACATGAAACGCTGTTGCATAGCACTGATCACCATGCACACACTCGTCGTGCACCCGGTTTTGACATGGACATTGTCACACAAACGAAGCCATAGCTGCACAACTTATTCCGTCTTTACCTCATCCTTTCTGAACACACCCGGAGACGGCAGTTTTCGTATGTGGTCTTTACGCAAACATCGCCACACGATTGGAAAACAATAGATATGTAAATTGAGCTACAGGGATATCTTCGTCCCTCCTTTCCAATACCACCAATTGGCAATCTCGAACCCAGCATGGGTGTGGAGATCGTTTGGTCTTCTAACAACGTTGACGTAGCCGTCTTCGGCAACACCATGGTAAACACGATTTTGCCCTAATCAACATGCCTAAGGTGCTCAGGAAAGTGGATCTTGTGTCCCCAATGTCTCGCAACTAGCAGTGGGACTGGTGGCACCACATCCAGGGCGGCAAGGATGAATGTGCATGGAGCCTCCATGTGTGATTTTGGTAATTAATGACAATTCTTATGGACTAATGTTTGCATTATGTTATATTTGTAAGAGTTATTCATAGGTAATGCTTGAATCATATTTGGCTTCAAGGTTGCAATAAGAAGAAATTGATAAAGAATATCAAGTGACAAGCATGTCTTGAAGAAGAAGATTAAGTGAACTCTCATGTGTATCTTTAATACATCAACACGATAAAGAAAGAAGAAATTGTGTGCAAGTTCAAGATGAGTCATCCATATGATGATCATGGATATGTGAAGATACGCTGAAGAAGAAGCTCTACCATAGTGGAGTACGGGGAGCAATCAGCAAGACTTCGTCAAGGAAGCAAAATCAAGAACGGTGTTCCATCCTATCGCGGTCAAGATTGTCATCATCTAGCTCAAGTGAAATGCGCAAGCGTAAGTTTAAGGTTTGCTCTTGATAGGGTTTCGTTCTTACCGGTCTCATGGTTTAGTTGGGAGACCGGTTTATAGGCTAGGTGTCATACTATCAAGGGGCTCTTAAGTGAGTAACTTGATTATCGTTCGGAGTGCGGTCAAACCTTTGCATACTTGCATCCTCTATCTTGATTGTTATTTCGATCTTATCCATGTGGTGTTCTAGAGCTTGTGGATTATTTCCATGACAAGCTCTAGCTCAACGTAGATCACATGTCGCGTTTTAATATTGGGGTGTGATGCGAGCAGTTGACACACGTCCGTTGGGAACCCCAAGAGTAAGGTGTGATGCGTACAGTAGCAAGTTTTCCCTCAGTAAGAAACCAAGGTTATCGAATCAGTAGGAGTCAAGGAACACGTGAAGGTTGTTGGTGACGGAGTGTAGTGCGGCGCAACACCAGGGATTCCGGCGCCAACGTGGAACCTGCACAACACAATCAAAATACTTTGCCCCAACGTAACAGTGAGGTTGTCAATCTCACCGGCTTGCTGAAAACAAAGGATTAACCGTATAGTGTGGAAGATGATGTTTGTTTGCGAAGAACAGTAAAGAACAAGTATTGCAGTAGATTGTATTTCAGATGTAAAGAATGGACCGGGGTCCACAGTTCACTAGTGGTGTCTCTCCCATAAGATAAATAGCATGTTGGGTGAACAAATTACAGTTGGGCAATTGACAAATAGAGAGGGCATAACAATGCACATACATATCACGATGACTACTATGAGATTTAATCAGGGCATTACGACAAAGTACATAGACCGCTATCCAGCATGCATCTATGCCTAAAAAGTCCACTTTCAGGTTATCATCCGAACCCCTTCCAGTATTAAGTTGCAAACAACAGACAATTGCATTAAGTATGGTGCGTAATGTAATCAACACAAATATCTTTAGACAAAGCATTGATGTTTTATCCCTAGTGGCAACAGCACATCCACAACCTTAGAACTTTCTGTCACTGTCCCAGATTCAATGGAGGCATGAACCCACTATCGAGTATAAATACTCCCTCTTGGAGTTACAAGTATCAACTTGGCCAGAGCCTCTACTAGCAACGGAGAGCATGCAAGAACATAAACAACATATATGATAGATTGATAATCAACTTGACATAGTATTGCATATTCATCGGATCCCAATAAACACAACATGTAGCATTACAAATAGATGATTTTGATCATGATAGGCAGTGATACGTCCCAAACGTATCTATAATTTCTTATGTTCCATGCTACTTTTATGATGATACTCACATGTTTTATACACACTTTATGTCATTATTATGCATTTTCCGGAACTAACCTATTGACAAGATGCCGAAGTGCCAGTTCCTGTTTTCTGCTGTTTTTGGTTTCAGAAATTAAGGAAATATTCTCGGAATTGGACGAAATCAACGCCCAACATCTTATAATTCCACGAAGCTTCCAGAACACCGGAGAGGCACCAGAGGGAACCCTGGGGGGCCCACACATGTGGCCGGCGCGGCCCAGGGGGGCGCCCCCTGATGCGTGTAGTTGACACGTCCGTTGGGAACCCCAAGAGGAAGGTGTGATGCGCACAGTAGCAAGTTTCCCTCAGTAAGAAACCAAGGTTTAATCGAACCAGTAGGAGTCAAGAAGCACGCTGAAGGTTGATGGCGGAGGAGTGTAGTGCGGCACAACACCAGGGATTCTGGCGCCAACGTGGAACCTGCACAACACAATCACAGAACTTTGCCCCAACGTAACAGTGAGGTTGTCAATCTCACCGGCTTGCTGTAAACAAAGGATTAGATGTATAGTGTGGATGATGATGTTTGTTTGCGAAGAACAGTAAAGAACAATTGCAGTAGATTGTATTTCAGATGTAAAGAATAGGACCGGGGTCCACAGTTCACTAGTGGTGTCTCTCCCATAAGATAGCAGATGTTGGGTGAACAAATTACAGTTGGGCAATTGACAAATAAAGAAGGCATAACAATGCACATACATATATCATGATGAGTACTATGAGATTTAATCAGGGCATTACGACAAAGTACATAGACCGCTATCCAGCATGCATCTATGCCTAAAAAGTCCACCTTCAGGTTATCATCCGAACCCCCTCCAATATTAAGTTGTAAACAACAGACAATTGCATTAAGTATGGTGCGTAATGTAATCAACACAAATATCCTTAGACAAAGCATCGATGTTTTATCCCTAGTGGTAACAGCACATCCACAACCTTAGAACTTTCTCACACCGTCCTGCATTTAATGGAGGCATGAACCCACTATCGAGCATAAATACTCCCTCTTGGAGTCACAAGTATCAACTTGGCCAGAGCCTCTACTAGCAACGGAGAGCATGCAAGAACATAAATAATATATATGATAGATTGATAATCAACTTGACATAGTATTCAATATTCATCGGATCCCAACAAACACAACATGTAGGATTACAAATAGATGATCTTGATCATGATAGACAGCTCACAAGATCTAACATGATAGCACAATGAGGAGAAGACGACCATCTAGCTACTGCTATGGACCCATGGTCCAGGGGTGAACTACTCACACATCGATCCGGAGGCGATCATGGCGATGAAGAGACCTCCGGGAGATGATTACCCTCTCCGGCAGGGTGCTGGAGGCGATCTCCTGAATCCCCCGAGATGGGATTGGCGGCGGCGGCGTCTGTGGAAGGTTTTCCGTATCGTGGCTCTCGGTACTGGGGGTTTCGCGACGGAGGCTTTAAGTAGGCGGAAGGGCGGAGTCGGGAGAGTCACGGGGGCCCCACATGCTAGGGCCGCGCGGGCCCCCTCTAGGCCGCGCCGCCCTAGTGTGGCGGCGCCCCGTGGCCCCACTTCGTTTCCTCTTCGGACTTCTGGAAGCTTCGTGGAAAAATAGGCCCACGGGCGTTGATTTCGTCCAATTCCGAGAATATTTCCTTACTAGGATTTCTGAAACCAAAAACAGCAGAAACAAAGAATCGGCTCTTCGGCATCTCGTCAATAGGTTAGTGCCGGAAAATGCATAAATATGACATATAATGTGTATAAAACATGTGAGTATCATCATAAAAGTAGCATGGAACATAAGAAATTATAGATACGTTTGGGACATATCAAGCATCCCCAAGCTTAGTTCCTACTCGCCCTCGAGTAGGTAAACGATAACAAAGATAATTTCTGAAGTGACATGCTATCATAATCTTGATCAATACTATTGTATAGCACATGAGATGAATGCAGCGATTCGAAGCAATGATGAAGATAATGAGTAAACAAATGAATCATATAGCAAAGACTTTTCATGAATAATACTTTCAAGACAAGCATCAATAAGACTTGCATAAGAGTTACTCATAAAGCAATAAATTCAAAGTAAAGGCGTTGAGGCAACACAAAGGAAGATATAAGTTTCAGCAGTTGCTTTCAAGTTCAACATATATATCTCATGGATAATTGTCAACATAAAGCAATATAACAAGTGCAATAAGTAAACATGTAAGAATCAATGCACACAGTTGATACAAGTGTTTGCTTCTGGGATAGAAAGAATAGGCAAACTAACTCAACAATAAAGTAAAAGATAGGCCCTTCACAGAGGGAAGCATTGATTACTATATTTGTGCTAGAGCTTTCATTTTGAAAACAAGAAACAATTTTGTCAACGGTAGTAATAAAGCATATGTGTTATGTATAAGATATCTTATAAGTTGCAAGCCTCATGCATAGTATACTAATAGTGCTCGCACCTTGTCCTAATTAGCTTGGATTAACACGGATTATGATTGCATAGCATATGTTTCAACCAAGTGTCACAAAGGGGTACCTCTATGCCGCCTGTACAAAGGTCTAAGGAGAAAGCTCGCATTGGATTTCTCGCTTTTGATTATTCTCAACTTAGACATCCATACCGGGACAACATAGACAACAAATAATGGACTCCTCTTTAATGCATAAGCATTCAACAACAGTTAATATTCTCATAAGAGATTGAGGATTAGATGTCCACACTGAAACTTCCACCATGAATCATGGCTTTAGTTAGCGGCCCAATGTTCTTCTCTAACAGTATGCATACTCAAACCATTTGATTGTGAGAACCGCCCTTACTTCAGACAAGACGAACATGCATAGCAACTCACATGATATTCAACAAAGGTAAAAGACTTGATGGCGTCCCCAGAAAACATGGTTACCGCTCAACAAGCAGCTTACTAAGAAATAAGACACATAAGTACATATTCTTCACCACGATAGTTTTTAAGCTATTTTGTCCCATGAGCTATATATTGTAAAGGTAAAGAATAGAAATTTTAAAGGTAGCACTCAAGTAATGTACTTTGGAATGGCGGAGAAATACCATGTAGCAGGTAGGTATGGTGGACACAAATGACATGGTTATTGGCTCAAGGATTTGGATGCTTGAGAAGAATTCCCTCTCAATACAAGGCTAGGCTAGCAAGGTTGTTTGAAGCAAACTCAAGTATAAAAGGTGCAGCAAAGCTTACATATGAACATATTGTAGCTATTATAAGACTTTATATTGTCTCCTTGTTGTTCAAACACCTCAACAAGAAAATATCTAGACTCTAGAGATCAATCATGCAAACCAAATTTTAACAAGCTCTATGTAGTTATTCATTAATGAGTACAAGGTACATGATGCAAGAGCTTAAACATGATCTATATGAGCACAACAATTGCCAAGTATCACATTATTCAAGACATTAAACCATTTACCACATGCAGCATTTTCCGTTTCCAACCATATAACAATGAATGAAATAGTTCAAATTTCGCAATGAACATTAAAGATAAAGCTAAGAACATATGTGTTCATACGAAACAGCGGAGCGTGTCTCTCTCCCAAACAAAGAATGCTAGGATCCGATTTTATTCAAACAAAATGAAAATAAAAACAAAAACAAACAGACGCTCCAAGTAAAGCACATAAGATGTGACAGAATAAAAATATAGTTTCACTAGAGGAACCTGATAAGTTGTCGATGAAGAAGGGATGCCTTGGGCATCCCCAAGCTTAGACGCTTGAGTCTTCTTAAAATATGCAGGGATGAACCACGGGGGCATCCCCAAGCTTTGACTTTTCACTCTTCTTGATCATATTGTATCATCCTCCTCTCTTGACCCTTGAAAACTTCCTCTACACCAAACTCGAAACAAACTCATTAGAGGGTCAGTGCATAATTCATATATTCAGAGGTGACATAATAATTCTTAACACTTCTGGACATTGCACAAAGCTACTGAAAGTTAATGGAACAAAGAAATCCATCTAACATAGCAAAACAGGCAATGCGAAATAAAAGGCAGAATCTGTCAAAACAGAACAGTTCGTAAAGACGAATTTTAAAGTGGCACCAGACTTGCTCAGATGAAAATGCCCAAATTGAATGAAAGTTGCGTACATATCGGTGGATCACGCACGTAAATTGGCAGATTTTTTTGAGTTACCTACAGAGAATTCTGCCCAGATTCGTGGCAGCAAGAAATCTGTTTCTGCGCAGTAATCCAAATCTAGTATTGGCTTTACTATCAAAGACATTACTTGGCACAACAATGCAATAAAATAAAGATAAGGAGAGGTTGCTACAGTAGTAAACAACTTCCAAAACTCAAATATAAAATAAAGTGCGGAAGTAAAATAATGGGTTGTCTCCCATAAGCGCTTTTCTTTAACGCCTTTCAGCTAGGCGCAGAAAGTGTGTATCAAGTATTATCGAGAGATGAAGCATCAACATAGGTGTTGGGAGTTTTCTCAACTATGCATTTTATCTTATCTATGTGAGTTTCAGAGGCTCCCTTTTCATTATTCTTAGGTTTGCTATCCTCGTCAAACAAATTTTCAGGGACAAGCCAACCATAATTAGTTTCTAGAGCATCACTCATTCTTAGGAGCTTACAAGGTATTGTTGTCTTAATCTCCCCACCATCATTAATATTATTAGTGTACCTTACTCTCTCCATGTCCATCTTTTCAAGGATACTAACAAAATTGGTATAAGAGCCAAGCATATTGTATTTAATAAAGACCTTTCTAGCCTCTCTTGCTACACCACCAAATTCTTTAAGAAGGGTTTCTAAAACAAAATCTTTCTTTTCCCCTTCCTCCATATCACCGAGTGTGAGAAACATGTGTTGGATTATAGGATTGAGATTAACAAATTTAGTTTCCAACATGTGTACTAAAGAAGCAGCAGTAATTTCATAAGTAGGAGCAAGTTCTACCAAGTGTCTATCTTCAAAATCTTCAGCGGTACTAACATGAGTGAAAAAATCTTCTATATTATCTCTCCCAATTATAGACCCACGTCCTACCGGTATGTCTTTTAGAGTGTAATTAGGAGGAAACATGATTAAATAAACAAAAGGTAAATAAAGTAAATGCAAGTAACTAATTTTTTTGTGTTTTTAATATAGAGAACAAGACAGTAAATAAAGTAAAACTAGCAACTAATTTTTTTGTGTTTTGATATAATGCAGCAAACAAAGTAGTAAATAAAATAAAGCAAGACAAAAACAAAGTAAGAGATTGGAAGTGGAGACTCCCCTTGCAGCGTGTCTTGATCTCCCCGGCAACGGCGCCAGAAATTTGCTTGATGCGTGTAGTTGACACGTCCGTTGGGAACCCCAAGAGGAAGGTGTGATGCGCACAGTAGCAAGTTTCCCTCAGTAAGAAACCAAGGTTTAATCGAACCAGTAGGAGTCAAGAAGCACGTTGAAGGTTGATGGTGGAGGAGTGTAGTGCGGCGCAACACCAGGGATTCCGGCGCCAACGTGGAACCTGCACAACACAATCACAGAACTTTGCCCCAACGTAACAGTGAGGTTGTCAATCTCACCGGCTTGCTGTAAACAAAGGATTAGATGTATAGTGTGGATGATGATGTTTGTTTGCGAAGAACAGTAAAGAACAATTGCAGTAGATTGTATTTCAGATGTAAAGAATAGGACCGGGGTCCACAGTTCACTAGTGGTGTCTCTCCCATAAGATAGCAGATGTTGGGTGAACAAATTACAGTTGGGCAATTGACAAATAAAGAAGGCATAACAATGCACATACATATATCATGATGAGTACTATGAGATTTAATCAGGGCATTACGACAAAGTACATAGACCGCTATCCAGCATGCATCTATGCCTAAAAAGTCCACCTTCAGGTTATCATCCGAACCCCCTCCAATATTAAGTTGTAAACAACAGACAATTGCATTAAGTATGGTGCGTAATGTAATCAACACAAATATCCTTAGACAAAGCATCGATGTTTTATCCCTAGTGGCAACAGCACATCCACAACCTTAGAACTTTCTGTCACTGTCCCAGATTTAATGGAGGCATGAACCCACTATCGAACATAAATACTCCCTCTTGGAGTCACAAGTATCAACTTGGCCAGAGCCTCTACTAGCAACGGAGAGCATGCAAGAACATAAATAACATATATGATAGATTGATAATCAACTTGACATAGTATTCAATATTCATCGGATCCCAACAAACACAACATGTAGGATTACAAATAGATGATCTTGATCATGATAGGCAGCACACAAGATCTAACATGATAGCACAATGAGGAGAAGACGACCATCTAGCAACTGCTATGGACCCATGGTCCAGGGGTGAACTACTCACACATCGATCCGGAGGCGATCATGGCGATGAAGAGACCTCCGGGAGATGATTACCCTCTCCGGCAGGGTGCCGGAGGCGATCTCCTGAATCCCCCAAGATGGGATTGGCGGCGGCGTCTCTGGAAGGTTTTCCGTATCGTGGCTCTCGATACTGGGGGTGTCGCGACGGAGGCTTTAAGTAGGCGGAAGGGCGGAGTCGGGAGAGTCACGGGGGCCCCACACGCTAGGGCCGCGCGGGCCCCCTCTAGGCCGCGCCGCCCTAGTGTGGCGGCGCCCCGTGGCCCCACTTCGTCTCCCCTCCGGTCTTCTGGAAGCTTCGTGGAAAAATAGGTCCCTGGGCGTTGATTTCGTCCAATTCCGAGAATATTTCCTTACTAGAATTTCTGAAACCAAAAACAGCAGAAAACAACAACTGGCTCTTCGGCATCTCGTCAATAGGTTAGTGCCGGAAAATGCATAAATATGACATATAATGTGTATAAAACATGTGAGTATCATCATAAAAGTAGCATGGAACATAAGAAATTATAGATACGTTTGGGACGTATCACCCCCCTATTGTGTGGTGGCTCCGTAACCCTTCCGACTCCGCCTCTTCGCCTATTTAAAGCCCCCTGACCTAAATCTTCGATACGAAAAGCCACGGTACGCGAAACCTTCCATCCACCGCCATCGCGAAGCCAAGATTCCGGGGACAGAAGTCTCTGTTCCGGCACGCCGCCGGGACGGGGAAGTGCCCCCGGAAGGCATCTCCATCGACACCACCGACATCTTCATCACCGCTGCTGTCTCCCATGAGGAGGGAGTAGTTCTCCATCAAGGCTAAGGGCTGTACCGGTAGCTATGTGGTTAATCTCTCTCCTATGTACTTCAATACAATGATCTCATGAGCTGCCTTACATGATTGAGATTCATATGAGCTTTGTATCACTATTCATCTATGTGTTACTCTGGTGATGTTATTAAAGTACTCTATTCCTCCTTCATGATGTAATGGTGACAGTGTGTGCATCATGTAGTTCTTGGCGTAGGTTATGATTGTAATCTCTTGTAGATTATGGAGTTAACTATTACTATGATAGTATTGATGTGATCTATTCCTCCTTCATAGTGTGATGGTGACAGTGTGCATGCTATGTTAGTACTTGGTATAATTGCAATGACCTATTATGCACTCTAAGGTTATTTAAATATGAACATCGAATGTTGTGGAGCTTGTTAACTCCGGCATTGAGGTGCTCTTGTAGCCCTACACAATGAATGGTGTTCATCATCCAACAAGAGAGTGTAGAGTGGTTTTATTATGTGATCAATGTTGAGAGTGTCCACTAGTGAAAGTATGATCCCTAGGCCTTGTTTCCAAGCACTGAAACTCCGTTTATTTACTGTTCTGTTGCATGTTTACTCGCTGCCATATTTTATTCAGATTACTATTACCACTCATATACATCCATACTACTTGTATTTCACTATCTCTTCGCCGAACTAGTGCACCTATACATCTGACAAGTGTATTAGGTGTGTTGGGGACACAAGAGACTTCTTGTATCGTGATTGCAGGGTTGCTTGAGAGGAATATCTTTGACCTCTTCCTCCCTGAGTTCGATAAACCTTGGGTGATCCACTTAAGGGAAACTTGCTGATGTTCTACAAACCTCTGCTCTTGGAGGCCCAACACTGTCTACAAGAATAGAAGCACCCGTAGACATCAAGCACTTTTCTGGCGCCGTTGTCGGGGAGGAAAGGTAAAAGGCACTCACACTCCGGTCCCAGGTAACTAAGTTATTTTCTGGTGCCGTTGTAAGTGCTCGAAGATATTTCCTTTAGATCCTGCAATTGCATCTTTTTGTTTCTTGTTTACACTAGTTAGGCATAATGGAAAGCAACAGTGAGCTTTTTATTCTATTTCCTGAGTTAAGACATGGATTGTTTGCTGCGAAAATTAAAAAACCTATGGAATCTTATTTGCATGCTAGTAGCAATGATATTAGTATGAACGCTTTGAACACCATTGTTGCTAATGATATGGAAAAATCTAAGCTTGGGGAAGCTGGTTTTGATGAGCATGATATCTTTAGTCCCCCAAGCATTGAGGAGAAAATTTTCTTTGATGATACTTTGCCTCCTATTTATGATGATTATAATGATAGTGGTCTTTTGGTGCCGCCTACTATGGAGAGTAAATTTTATTATGATTATACTATGCCTCCTACACTTGATGAGAATAATAATGATAGCTACATTGTTGAATTTGCTCCCACTACAACTAATAAAATTGATTATGCTTATGTGGAGAGTAATGATACTATTATGCATGTGAATAAGAATGCTTTATGTGATACTTATATTGTTGAGTTTGTTCATGATGCCACTGAAAGTTATTATGAGAGAGGGAAACATGGTTATATGCATCTTAATAATATTAAGTTTCCCCTCTTTGTGTTGAGAATTGTGAAGTTACTCTTGTTTTATCTTGCTATGCTTGTCACTTTGTTCTTCATGAATTTATTTGTGTACAAGATTCCTTTTCATAGGAAGTGGGTTAGACTTAAATGTGTTTTGAATTTGCTTCTTGATGCTCTCTTTTGCTTCAACTCTTATTTCTTGCGCGAGCATCGTTAAAATTGCTGAGCCCATCTTAATGGCTATAAAGAAAGAACTTCTTGGGAGATAACCCATGTGTTTATTTTGCTACTGTTTTGTTGTGTCTTGGAAGTTATTACTACTGTAGCAACCTCTCCTTATCTTATTTTATTGCATTATTGTGCCAAGTAAAGTCTTTGATAGTAGGGTTGATACTAGATTTGGATTACTGCGCAGAAACAGATTTCTGTCTGTCACGAATTTGGGTAGGGTTCTCTGTAGATAACTCAGAAAAATCTGCCAATTTACGTGCGTGATCCTCAGATATGTACGCAACTTTCATTCAATTTGATCATTTTCATCTGAGCAAGTCCAGTGCCTCTAAAAAAATCGTCTTTACGGACTGTTCTGTTTTGACAGATTCTGCCTTTTATTTCGCATTGCCTCTTTTGCTGTGTTGGATGGATTTCTTTGTTCCATTAACTTCCAGTAGCTTTGGGCAATGTCCAGAAGTGTTAAGAATGATTGTGTCACCTCTGAACATGTGAAATTTTGATTATGCACTAACCCTCTAATGAGTTTGTTTTAAGTTTGGTGTGGAGGAAGTTTTCAAGGGTCAAGAGAGGAGGATGATATACTATGATCAAGAAGAGTGAAAAGTCTAAGCTTGGGGATGCACCCGTGGTTCATCCCTGCATATTTCAATAAGACTCAAGCATCTAAGCTTGGGGATGCCCAAGGCATCCCCTTCTTCATCGACAACTTATCAGGTTTCTTCTCTTGAAACTATATTTTTATTCGGTCACATCTTATGTACTTTACTTGGAGCGTCTGTTTGTTTTTGTTTTGTTTGAATAAATTCATGCTTGTGTGGGAGAGAGACACGCTCCGCTGTTGCGTATGAACACATGTGTTCTTAGCTTTACTTTTAATGTTCATGGCGAAGGTTGAAAACTGCTTCGTTCATTGTTATATGGTTGGAAACAGAAAATGCTGCATGTGGTAATTGGTATAATGTCTTGAATAATTTGATACTTGGCAATTGTTGTGCTCATATAGATCATGTTTAAGCTCTTGCATCATGTACTTTGCACCTATTAATGAAGAACTACATAGAGCTTGTTAAAATTTGGTTTGCATGATTGGTCTCTAGAGTCTAGATATTTTCTGGTTAAGGTGTTTGAACAACAAGGAAGACGATGTAAAGTCTTATAATGCTTACAATATGTTCATATGTGAGTCTTGCTGCACCGTTTTATACTTGAGTTTGCTTCAAACAACCTTGCTAGCCTAGCCTTGTATTGAGAGGGAATTCTTCTCGTGCATCCAAATCCTTGAGCCAAAAACTATGCCATTTGTGTCCACCATACCTACCTACCACATGGTATTTCTCTGTCATTCCAAAGTACATTACTTGAGTGCTACCTTTAAAATTCTATTCTTTGCCTTTACAATACATAGCTCATGGGAAAATAGCCTTAAAAACTATTGTGGTGAAGAATATGTACTTATGTATCTTATTTCTTAATAAGTTGCTTGTTGAGCGGTAACCATGTTTCTGGGGACGCCATCAACTTTTACACCTTTGTTGAATATCATGTGAGTTGCTATGCATGTTCGTCTTGTCTGAAGTAAGGGTGATTTTCATGATCAAATGGTTTGAGTATGCATATTGTTAGAGAAGAACATTGGGCCGCTAACTAAAGCCATGCTCCATGGTGGAAGTTTCAGTTTGGACAATTAATCCTCAATCTCTTATGAGAATATTATCTGTTGTTGAATGCTTATGCATTAAAGAGGAGTTCATTATCTGTTGTCTATGTTGTCCCGGTATGGATGTCTAAGTTGAGAATAATCAAAAAGCGAGAAATCCAATGCGAACTTTCTCCTTAGACCTTTGTACAGGCGGCATAGAGGTACCCCTTTGTGACACTTGGTTGAAACATATGTTATGCAATGATAATCCATGTTAATCCAAGCTAATTAGGACAAGGTGCAAGCACTATTAGTATTCTATGCATGAGGCTTGCAACTTATAGGATATCTTATACATAACGCATATGCTTTATTACTACCGTTGACAGAATTGTTTCTATATTTTCAAAATGAAAAGCTCTAGCACAAAAATAGTAATCCATGCTTCCCTCTGCGAAGGGTCTTTCTTTTACTTTATGTTGAGTCAGTTTACCCACTTCTTTCTATCTTAGAAGCAAACACTTGTGTCAACTGCGTGCATTGATCCTTACATGTTTACCTATTGCACTTGTTATATTGCTTTATGTTGACAATTATCCATGAGATATATATGTTACAAGTTGAAAGCAAATGCTGAAACTTAATCATCCTTTGTGTTGCTTCAATACCTTCTACTTTGAATCTATTGCTTTATGAGTTAACTCTTATGCAAGTCTTATTGGTGCTTGTCTTGAAAGTATTATTCATGAAAAGTCTTTGTTATATGGTTCAGTTGTTTACTCATTATCTTTACCATTGCTTTGAATCGCTGCATTCATCTCATATGCTTTACAATAGTATGATCAAGATTATGATAGCATGTCACTTCAGAAATTATCCTTGTTATCGTTTACCTACTCGAGGGCGAGTAGGAACTAAGCTTGGGGATGCTTGATATGTCCCAAACGTATCTATAATTTCTTATGTTCCATGCTACTTTTATGATGATACTCACATGTTTTATACACACTTTATGTCATTATTATGCATTTTCCGGAACTAACCTATTGATAAGATGCCGAAGTGCCAGTTCCTATTTTCTGCTGTTTTTGGTTCCAGAAATCCTAGTAAGGAAATATTCTCGGAATTGGACGAAATCAACGCCCAGCATCTTTTAATTCCACGAAGCTTCCAGAACACCGGAGAGGCACCAGAGGGGAGCCCTGGGGGGGCCACACATGTGGCCGGCGCGGCCCAGGGGGCACGCCCCCCTATTGTGTGGTGGCTCCGTAACCCTTTCGACTCCGCCTCTTCGCCTATTTAAAGCCCCCTGACCTAAATCTTCGATACGAAAAGCCACGGTACGAGAAACCTTCCAGAGCCGCCGCCATCGCAAAGCCAAGATTCGGGGGACAGAAGTCTCTGTTCCGGCACGCCGCCGGGACGGGGAAGTGCCCCCGGAAGGCATCTCCATCGACACCACCGCCATCTTCATCACCGCTGCTGTCTCCCATGAGGAGGGAGTAGTTCTCCATCAAGGCTAAGGGCTGTACCGGTAGCTATGTGGTTAATCTCTCTCCTATGTACTTCAATACAATGATCTCATGAGCTGCCTTACATGATTGAGATTCATATGAGCTTTGTATCACTATTCATCTATGTGTTACTCTGGTGATGTTATTAAAGTACTCTATTCCTCCTTCATGATGTAATGGTGACAGTGTGTGCATCATGTAGTTCTTGGCGTAGGTTATGATTGTAATCTCTTGTAGATTATGGAGTTAACTATTACTATGATAGTATTGATGTGATCTATTCCTCCTTCATAGTGTGATGGTGACAGTGTGCATGCAATGTTAGTACTTGGTATAATTGCAATGATCTATTATGCACTCTAAGGTTATTTAAATATGAACATCGAATGTTGTGGAGCTTGTTAACTCCGGCATTGAGGTGCTCTTGTAGCCCTACACAATGAATGGTGTTCATCATCCAACAAGAGAGTGTAGAGTGGTTTTATTATGTGATCAATGTTGAGAGTGTCCACTAGTGAAAGTATGATCCCTAGGCCTTGTTTCCAAGCACTGAAACTCCATTTATTTACTGTTCTATTGCATGTTTACTCGCTGCCATATTTTATTCAGATTACTATTACCACTCATATACATCCATACTACTTGTATTTCACTATCTCTTCGCCGAACTAGTGCACCTATATATCTAACAAGTGTATTAGGTGTGTTGGGGACACAAGAGACCTGATTGCAGGGTTGCTTGAGAGGAATATCTTTGCCCTCTTCCTCCCTGAGTTCGATAAACCTTGGGTGATCCACTTAAGGGAAACTTGTTGCTGTTCTACAAACCTCTGCTCTTGGAGGCCCAACACTGTCTACAAGAATAGAAGCACCCGTAGACATCAGGCAGCTCACAAGATCTAACATGATAGCACAATGAGGAGAAGACAACCATCTAGCTACTGCTATGGACCCATAGTCCAGGGGTGAACTACTCACACATCAATCCGGAGGCGATCATGGCGATGAAGAGTCCTCCGGGAGATGATTCCCCTCTCCGGCAGGGTTGAAAGGATACGGATGTCGCCTAGAGGGGGGGGGTGAATAGGCGATTTAAAACTTTTACGAGATGGGCTTAACAAATGCGGAATAAAACTAGCGTTTACTTTGTCAAGCCCAAAGCCTATATACTATGGTTCACCTATGTGCACCAACAACTTATGCTAAGCAATACACGCAAGTATGATAGCAAGATATATATAACTTCAAGCACGATGGCTATCACAAGGTAAAGTGCATAAGTAAAGAGCTCGGGTATAGAGATAACCGAGGCACGCGGGAGACGATGATTTATCCCGGAGTTCACACTCTTGCGAGTGCTAATCTCCGGTGGAGAGGTGCGGTTGCTTAGTGCTCCCGAACGCCACAAGAGGCTCACCTTGAGGTGTGGTTGCTCGATGCACACCAACGCCACAAAGGCCTCACCCCAAGATGCGGTACTCACACCACACACCGAACGCCACGAAGGCGCCTCACCTAAATCTCCGGTGACCCTCGCCACAAAGGCCTAGGTCACGGTTCCACTAAGGGATTTCCTTCGAGGCGGAAACCGGGCCTTACACAAAGATTGGGGCACACATCCACAACTTAATTGGAGGCTCCCAACAAATCGCCACAAAGGCCTAGAATCCGTCTAGGGTTCCAAGAACCCAAGAGTAACAACTTCCTTGCTTTCACCTCCACGAATCACTGTGGAGAACTCAAACCGATGCACCAAATGAAATGGCAAGAACACCACAAAGATGCTCAAGTCCTTCTCTCTCAAATTCCAACAAAGCTACAAAAGCTATTGGGGGAATAAGAGAGGAAGAACAAAGGAATTCACAAAGAACACCAAGATCAAGATCTAGAGGATTCCACTCACAAAGAGATGGATTTGATTGGTAGAAAAGTAGATCTAGATCTCCTCTCTCTTTTCCCTCAAATGGGGGCAAGAATCATGGAGGGATTGAGAGATAGTGCAAGCTTCTCTAGTTCAACAATGGAGGAGAGAGAGAGTGAGAGAAGCCCAGCCCAAGGAGGAAGAAGGGGGGTATTTATACCCCCCAAGAAAATCGAGCCGTTTGGGCAAAAACAGGGCCGGATATTCCGGCCCAAGTTGGGGCCGGATTATCCGGGGGCCGGATAATCCGGCCTCAGGGACAAAACCTGGACAAAATCCGGCCAAAAATCCGGCCCCTATCCAGAGCTGCTTTTCTTCCGGTCCTTAGACGATTTCGGGGGGCCGGATATTTCCGAAATATCCGGCCCGGATAATCCGGCCCGGATATTTCTGAAAAATCCGGCCTGGCAAAACTGCAGAAACACCAAAACTAAAACGGGCATAACTTTAGCATCCGGACTCCGATTTTGATGATCTTGGGCTTGTTTTGAAGCTAGGAACAAGCTCTACAAGATCATGCAGGAAACCATCATAGTCCAACAAGGTAGGATAGAAACAAATGATGAAAGGTTTGACCTATCTAAAAAAGACATACCGGTAAAACCTCCAATCTCGAAAATGGAACAAGTTGCCCATGCAAAAACCATTCTCAATGAACTAGAGCTTGTCATGAGAATAAGCACAAGCTCTAAAACATCACATGGATAAGATCCAAATAAAACCAAGAAAGATGATGAACCAAACTCGAAAACGCAACAAGTGATCTATGCGAAATCCGTTTTCGATGAACTAGAGCTTGTCATGAGAATAAGCACAAGCTCTAAAACATCACATGGATAAGGTCCAAATAACAACCAAGAAAGATGATGCAAGGATGCAAAGGTTTGAGCTCTCTCCGAACGATACGATCGAGTTACTCACTCGAGAGCCCTCTTGATAGTACGGCAACTAAACTATAAACCGGTCTCCAACTACACTATGAGACCGGTGAGAAACAAACCCTATCAAGAGCAAACCTTATACTTGCGCATTCCACTTGAGCTCGATGACGACGATCTTGACCTCAACAAGATGGAACGCCTTTCTTGCTTGTGCTTGCTTGACGAAGTCTTGTGGATTGCTCCCCCATAATCCACCATGGGAGAGCTTCTTCTTCGGCGCATCTTCACATAACCATGACCACCATGTGGATTTCTCCCCCCATAATCCACCATGGGAGAGCTTCTTCTTCGGCGCATCTTCACATATCCATGATCATCATATGGATGGCAAGACTCAAGCAAAAGATCTCTTCGAGATGGCTCATTTTGAACTTGCACTTCATTTCTTCATTCTTCATCATGTTGATGTCTTGAAGTAACTTGAGGGCTCACTTCATCTTCATCTTCAAGACATACTTGGCACTTGATATCCTTCATCAAATTCTTCTTATTGCAACCTTGAAGCCAACATATGGTTCAAGAATTGCCTATGGACAACTCCTACAAATATAACTCAATGCAAACATTAGTCCATAGGGATTGTCATTAATTACCAAAACCACACATGGGGGCTCCATGCACTTTCAATCTCCCCCATTTTGGTAATTGATGACAATCTCTTTGAGAGGGTTTATATAAGGAATTGAAGTAACAAATAAGTCAAATATATAGAGCAAACTCCCCCATAATATATGCATGTGTGAATGATCTTGACTTTCATTGCATATATTGGCATTCAAAGCCTAGTGGAGTTTCCTCTAAATATTCAACTATGCAAAGCAACAAGATGCAATGCAATAAAGGCACATGCTTAAGCACAAAGCAAAGACATAACCAAATTCCCTTAAACCCTCCAAACTTCTCCCCCATTGGCACCAATTGCCGAAATGGGTGAAAAATTTAGAAGGCCAATATAGTGAGAGTTCCTCCATAGCGTGTGCATTTCTCATAATTTGAGTGGAATCAAATGCACATATCCAATGACGAATATTCGGAAGGAATCACACTATAGATAGGATCAAAGATTGCAAAAAAGATAACAAAGTCAAGAAGCTTCAACAAATGAAGCAAGCAACCAAAAGAACCACAAAGAGGTTACCAAAAGAAAGATAGATATTATGATAAGATCAAGAAGATTGCTCTAAATAATATGAGGAAGCTCCCCAAGATTTGTGCACAAAACTAGACAATTTGCATTGGAGTATAAAGTGCACAAACATGGAATCATCACTCCCATAATATCATTCAAAAACAAAAGATACCAAGTGAATCAAACTCTAATGATCACCACAAGATAGTGTTCTAAACCAGATGAAGAAGCTCCCCAAGGTACATGCATAAAATAAAATGTTGCATTTGAATACAATATGCATAACATGGAATCCTCACTTCCTCATTTAAAACACAAACATTTGTGATAGATCATAGATAGAAAAGTAAGCTAAACACTTGCAACAAACAAATAGTTGAGCAACAAGTAAGATGCACCATAATAAAAAGGCTCAACCAAGAGGATATGTGAAAGGCATGATAAAGCATATTATAAGACTATTACAAGGATGAGCAAAAAGCATCATCATAGTCTTCAATGAATTATATTGCTTAGCATGAC
The DNA here is from genome assembly GCF_019359855.2 of Lolium perenne. Classification (NCBI taxonomy): domain Eukaryota; kingdom Viridiplantae; phylum Streptophyta; class Magnoliopsida; order Poales; family Poaceae; genus Lolium; species Lolium perenne. The sequence continues at coordinate 31,902,687 of NC_067249.2, read as the reverse complement.
CAATCAACACGCAATAAATAAATAAGATATCAAAAGGAGATGTATAATCTCTTATGTGTATAAGTTTCTCTAAGTGGGAAATATCACAAAGATATTTATCCACAAAGAAACATGCACACACAAAATAGATACGCAAGAAAAATAGTATGATATCCAAAACGAAGTCATGCAATATACCAATAAGAATTTTTGCTTAATAGCATGGCCAAAGGCTCAATTTTATCTCATTGTACATTCATGAACTTCAACCACAAACAACTAAAATACATCACAAATATCAACAAGGGATAGAAGATAGTTGGGATGCATTTGAGAAAGGCAACAAGTATCACAAACGGGGATACCAAAAGAAGTAACTAAATTTGCACTTTCATCTATATTGCACATGTGAGATCCTTGAGGAATTGATATGCAATAAAATTGCTAGATAGGCATCGTTGGGATGGATGAATCATGAGCATGATTTAAAATACTTCCCAACAAATGCACTCATCTCAAATTACTCACATTCACAATAAAGAGGTTTCATTAAGACTTTTGCAAGAAGCACAACATTTGCAAATCAAGAGATTCATGCCAAGATGCAACCATAAGGTTGGATACAAGAAAAGTGTGCATGAGAAGATACTTGTTACCAAGATAGCATTGGTGTGGATGTAGTAGATATGTGTTCGTTGACCATCCTAGCTTGCCTCAAGTTACCATTGAGTCACCACTTCTTTCCATATTGTGAGACAAGCATCCAATGCATATCTAATGTACCTAACACAAAGGTAAGTACAAAATGGTCCCCAAACTAATTGGGTCCAAAGTAGTTAGACACACTACAACATATAGGACAAACTCCACAATTCTATGTGCATATAGATATGAAATTGAATTTCATACACATCTTAGCCAAATTAGGATTTGATGGAGTTTACCCTATATATTGGATCAAAGAAAGTGACACATGCCATAAGATATACATATATTAAATATGCATGCACAATACTTTCAAGAACCAAAGGAAGATACAATTTGGACAAAACACCAAATAGACCAAGAGACAATGGTTGTCCAAATCATATCAAAGAATCAAATCAACACAAGATTGACTCCAAAGACTTATCTCATTATAAGAAGCTAATTAAACCTAAACACAAAGGAATGAGATAACCAACTCCCAAGAGAGCAAGGTTCCAACAAATAAACCAAACCCTCGAAATTTTTTATGATGGCACAAAGTACCAAAAAGAAAATTTATGTCTCCCAAAACCAAATTGTTGACAATGATCAAGAGATGTTAAGCCTTCTAACAAATATAGGAGAGCTCCCCCAAGATTAGTGCATTATCTAGGATTTTGCATATGAATACAAAATGCACAAAACTAGGATCATCACGCTACCTATAGCTACTAAAAATGCTAAGAAAGTTTAAAAAGACAAATTAAATCCATAAGATGCAAGGAAGACACATGGGAGTCAAAGCACAACAAATTCATGGCAATAAATAAGGCAATATAAATACAAGTGCCAATGTAGATATGATCAATAATATCTACCTCATAATTGATTACCAATTGTCCTAGGACAAGAGGTATTAGGAAATATTTCCCGGTGGTAGTTTGTAAGTATACATAAGATCATATTTACAACGAACAAAGCATATGGTAAAAGATAAGAGTTAACCATCATGCAAAGATAGTTTCTTGATAGCTTCATTTAGTCATACCAACATGCAAGGCAATTAATAGTATTCATACCAACATGCAAAGCAATTAATAGTATTCATACCAACATGCAAAGCAATTAATAGTATGACTTGAAGCACATGGTTTTCCAAAAATGTATTGAGGGACACGTTGGGAAAAACCATGCCAAGAAGAACTTTCACAAATAAGATCCACAAAGATATTAGCAATGAAGCCATTTAAGCAAATTGGAGCTTGTTTGAGCAAATATGCCACATAGGAGAGAGATAATTTACGGTATCAATTCTATGTGACACAACCTCAAATGTTCACATTTTCTAGGCTTGTAATATGCACAAAGCTTATTACTCCCCCATAATGTGATAAGGAATTTATTTTCACAAGAGGCAAATAAGATCCAAGTAGAGATATTAATGGACATTAGAATTTGAATTTCTCATGAAGATGACATACCACATAGCGACTAGATAATCTCGCAATATCAATTCTAAGTGATATTCCTCATGTGCACACATTGTTTAGGATAATGAAATTCCCAAAGGAATATCACTCCCCCAAAATGGGATTGTCCATTAATCGCTCATAAGAGCCATATAAGATACAACAAGATGCAAAGAGGCTCCAACACAAACACAAATACATGGTGTGCAACCCAACATGCATAGACTTGATTTCTCAAGAAAAAGCAAGTAGGAAGCACAACATATACAAACACATGTTAGGAACAAAACTAACACATGCAAAGGGGCGAGTAACTTTCAATATAAATGAGTTGAGCACATGTTACCGCAAGGAGGAACATTGAATATATGATAGAAGCAAGATAACCAAGACTTGGCTTGAGATAATATAAATGATGAAGATCCCTTAATTCTTCATGATGTAGCCAAGTCTCCAATGCCCTCCAAAAAGCACCTATTGATCAAGTTTTGGATTGTTGGTCCCCAACTAAGTTGGGTCCTAAGAGGTTAGTCACAATAGGCTTGGAAACCCAAATGGTTCTTTTCTTGACACCACTTTGAGCACCAACATATTTGGCAAACACATTGCCACCCTCATCCTTACGAAGAGAATAAACATCATCAATGGTGATAGAGTTGGATGAGGTACCAATAGTGCATAAGGAGGAGATGTGGCCCTTCTCGCGGCATATGTAGCAAGTTCTTTTCTTCTCCTTCTTCTCACTAGATTTCTCCACAATGGGAGCATTGGCTTGATTCTTCTTGGGAAGTGGCATTTCTTCAACTTGAGGTTGAATATGAGTTTGAGCTTGAGGCCGCTTCCCTTTTTGCTTCTTCTTCAAAGGGCAAGATCTAACATGATGCCCTTCAATTTTGCACTTGAAGCAAACAATCTTGGCCGGGTCTTTGACTTGTAATTGGCCCTTCTTAATCTTGTTGTTCTTGGACTTGTTCTTGTTGTTGGAGTTGAATCCAAGTCCACTCTTGTCATTGGGTGATTGTTGCACACTCAACATCTTGTCAAGTTTGCATTTCCCTTCATGACCCTTTACCAAGTCGTTCTTCAAAGAAGATACTTGGGCCTTGAGCTCTTTGATTTCCTCTACATGGTTAGTAACAACACAAGTACTAGAGGAAGTAGAACCTTCATTGTTAGAGCAACAAGGCAAGGAAGATAATTCATCACAAGATTTAGCAATATTATGAGTGGATGAATTACAAGGACTAGCACATGGCAATGTAACATTTTGACTAGTAGTGCTAGTACCCACATGAGGCTCACAAGGTGTTGCCTTAGATATTATAGCCTCATGAGCTAACTTTAGCCTATCATGGGAGGCTAGAAGATCCTCATGGGAGCTAGAAAGCTTTCCATGATTTTCTTCCAACTTCCCATAATTGCTAGTTAGCAATTCAAGTTGAGCCCTTAGCTCAACATTCTCCTTCAAGATAGATGCTTCACAAGAAGTAGAGTTAGTAGCACAAGCATCATCACAAGACATATCAAGAAGAGAGGGTAACATAGCATGCTCTTTTAAATATGAAGCTTGTAGTTGCTCATAAGACTTGGTGAGGATAGAGTGTTCGCTCTCCAAGGCCTTGTGGGCCTTGTCTAGATCATCTAGATCCTTAACAAGTTTATCATGACCAACACCAACTTTGGACTTTTCATTTTTAAGCAATTTTAATTTTGCTTTAGCATGGTCTCTTTCTTTAGTGAGTTTAGCAAATATTTCATTTTGAGACACCTCAAGGGTTTCAAGTTGCTCCTCAAGAGAGGCTACGGTCTCTTGTTCTTCTTCAAGGTCATTCTTTAAAGATGCTACATCATCGGCATACTCTCGTTCAAGAGCACCCTTTTTATCAATGGTGTTCTCATGCATCCAAATAAGTTTTTGGCTCTCAATAGCGGTAGTCAAGATTTCAAAGAAGTGAGAGCTAGCAATTTTATCTTTGTAAAGAACCTTGAATACACTCTCACCTTTATCGCGTAGAGAGACAACCCAATCCTCTTCTTCATATACATCCTCATCCTTATCACCACGAGAAATATTAGGTTCCATGGTAGGAGGTACCGTGGAACCCTTGGCCATAAGGCATATATGAGGACCGTGAGATAAAGATGAGGAGTTACTTGAGGCTCCTTTCAAGATCTTGTCTTGACTAATAGAATCCTTGGTTTCCTCTACATTGTTAGACACACAACAACTAGAGGAAATAGAATCATTTTTATCATGGCCACAAGACAAATCAAGCATATCATTATGAGATTTATTCAAGCAACTTACACATGATATGCGAGGACTATCAACACAAGCATGTAAATCATTTCTAGTGCTAGATGTGTTTAAGTCCAAAGATGAAGCATTGCAATGAGATAGAGATGAAGAATCATCAATAGTAAGCTCAATATCAACATTGCAATTTTCATCACCACTCACCATATCATTACCTTGTGTCTTACCACACTTTGGTGAAGTGGATGAAGATGAGAACTCATCACGGCCGGAAGTGGAAGCAATACAATCATCCTCAATAATATTGGACACATCATATTTATCTTGAAGCTTTGTCCATAATTCATGAGCGCTCCCAAAAGGCATGATTGAAGAAGTAACTACATTGCTCACAACAATGGAAAACACATGAGAAGCAAGAGCATCGAGGCAAGAGTTTTTCTCCTCCTCAAGAGATAAATTTTGAGGATCCTTAGGAGAAGAAAAACCCATGTCAAGAAATCGCTCCATGTCCGGAGACATACGCCGCAAAATATTAAGCACATAAATTTTCCATAGAACATAATTTGTGCCATCAAATATAACCAAGTTATTGTGCGCTAATCCCCTAACCGACATCTTTACTCTCAAGGCGGTGAAGCCTAAGAATGAGAGACCTTGCTCTGATACCAATTGAAAGGATACGGATGTCGCCTAGAGGGGGGGGGGGGTGAATAGGCGATTTAAAACTTTTACGAGATGGGCTTAACAAATGCGGAATAAAACTAGCGTTTACTTTGTCAAGCCCAAAGCCTATATACTATGGTTCACCTATGTGCACCAACAACTTATGCTAAGCAATACACGCAAGTATGATAGCAAGATATATATAACTTCAAGCACGATGGCTATCACAAGGTAAAGTGCATAAGTAAAGAGCTCGGGTATAGAGATAACCGAGGCACGCGGGAGACGATGATTTATCCCGGAGTTCACACTCTTGCGAGTGCTAATCTCCGGTGGAGAGGTGCGGTTGCTTAGTGCTCCCGAACGCCACAAGAGGCTCACCTTGAGGTGTGGTTGCTCGATGCACACCAACGCCACAAAGGCCTCACCCCAAGATGCGGTACTCACACCACACACCGAACGCCACGAAGGCGCCTCACCTAAATCTCCGGTGACCCTCGCCACAAAGGCCTAGGTCACGGTTCCACTAAGGGATTTCCTTCGAGGCGGAAACCGGGCCTTACACAAAGATTGGGGCACACATCCACAACTTAATTGGAGGCTCCCAACAAATCGCCACAAAGGCCTAGAATCCGTCTAGGGTTCCAAGAACCCAAGAGTAACAACTTCCTTGCTTTCACCTCCACGAATCACTGTGGAGAACTCAAACCGATGCACCAAATGCAATGGCAAGAACACCACAAAGATGCTCAAGTCCTTCTCTCTCAAATTCCAACAAAGCTACAAAAGCTATTGGGGGAATAAGAGAGGAAGAACAAAGGAATTCACAAAGAACACCAAGATCAAGATCTAGAGGATTCCACTCACAAAGAGATGGATTTGATTGGTAGAAAAGTAGATCTAGATCTCCTCTCTCTTTTCCCTCAAATGGGGGCAAGAATCATGGAGGGATTGAGAGATAGTGCAAGCTTCTCTAGTTCAACAATGGAGGAGAGAGAGAGTGAGAGAAGCCCAGCCCAAGGAGGAAGAAGGGGGGTATTTATACCCCCCAAGAAAATCGAGCCGTTTGGGCAAAAACAGGGCGGATATTCCGGCCCAAGTTGGGGCCGGATTATCCGGGGCCGGATAATCCGGCCTCAGGACAAAACCTGGACAAAATCCGGCCAAAAATCCGGCCCCTATCCAGAGCTGCTTTTCTTCCGGTCCTTAGACGATTTCGGGGGGGCCGGATATTTCCGAAATATCCGGCCCGGATAATCCGGCCCGGATATTTCTGAAAAATCCGGCCTGGCAAAACTGCAGAAACACCAAAACTAAAACGGGCATAACTTTAGCATCCGGACTCCGATTTTGATGATCTTGGGCTTGTTTTGAAGCTAGGAACAAGCTCTACAAGATCATGCAGGAAACCATCATAGTCCAACAAGGTAGGATAGAAACAAATGATGAAAGGTTTGACCTATCTAAAAAAGACATACCGGTAAAACCTCCAATCTCGAAAATGGAACAAGTTGCCCATGCAAAAACCATTCTCAATGAACTAGAGCTTGTCATGAGAATAAGCACAAGCTCTAAAACATCACATGGATAAGATCCAAATAAAACCAAGAAAGATGATGAACCAAACTCGAAAACGCAACAAGTGATCTATGCGAAATCCGTTTTCGATGAACTAGAGCTTGTCATGAGAATAAGCACAAGCTCTAAAACATCACATGGATAAGGTCCAAATAACAACCAAGAAAGATGATGCAAGGATGCAAAGGTTTGAGCTCTCTCCGAACGATACGATCGAGTTACTCACTCGAGAGCCCTCTTGATAGTACGGCAACTAAACTATAAACCGGTCTCCAACTACACTATGAGACCGGTGAGAAACAAACCCTATCAAGAGCAAACCTTATACTTGCGCATTCCACTTGAGCTCGATGACGACGATCTTGACCTCAACAAGATGGAACGCCTTTCTTGCTTGTGCTTGCTTGACGAAGTCTTGTGGATTGCTCCCCCATAATCCACCATGGGAGAGCTTCTTCTTCGGCGCATCTTCACATAACCATGACCACCATGTGGATTTCTCCCCCCATAATCCACCATGGGAGAGCTTCTTCTTCGGCGCATCTTCACATATCCATGATCATCATATGGATGGCAAGACTCAAGCAAAAGATCTCTTCGAGATGGCTCATTTTGAACTTGCACTTCATTTCTTCATTCTTCATCATGTTGATGTCTTGAAGTAACTTGAGGGCTCACTTCATCTTCATCTTCAAGACATACTTGGCACTTGATATCCTTCATCAAATTCTTCTTATTGCAACCTTGAAGCCAACATATGGTTCAAGAATTGCCTATGGACAACTCCTACAAATATAACTCAATGCAAACATTAGTCCATAGGGATTGTCATTAATTACCAAAACCACACATGGGGGCTCCATGCACTTTCAAGGGTGCCAGAGGCGATCTCCTGAATCCCCCGAGATGGGATTGGCGGCGGCTGCGTCTCTGGAAGGTTTTCCGTATCATGGCTCTCGGTACAGGGGGTTTCGCGACGAAGACTTTAAGTAGGCGGAAGGGTAGGGTTGGAGGCGGCGTGAGGGACCCACACCATAGGGCAGCGCGGGCCCCTCCCTGGCCGCGCCGACCTATGGGTACGGGCCCTCGTGGCCCCACTTCGTATCCCCTTCGGTCTTCTGGAAGCTGTGGAAAAATAAGACCCTGGGCGTTGATTTCGTCCCATTCCGAGAATATTTCCTTTATAGGATTTCTGAAACCAAAAATAGCAGAAAACAGCAACTGGCTCTTCGGCAGCTCGTCAATAGGTTAGTGCCGGAAAATGCATAATAATGACATAAAGTGTGTATAAAACATGTGAGTATCATCATAAAAGTAGCATGGAACATAAGAAATTATGGATACGTTTGAGACGTATCAAGCATCCCCAAGCTTAGTTCCTACTCGCCCTCGAGTAGGTAAACGATAACAAGGATAATTTCTTAAGTGACATGCTATCATAATCTTGATCAATACTATTGTAAAGCATATGAGATGAATGCAGCGATTCGAAGCAATGGTAAAGACAATGAGTAAACAATTGAATCACATAGCAAAGACTTTTCATGAATAGTACTTTCAAGACAAGCATCAATAAGACTTGCATAACAGTTAACTCATAAGCAATAAATTCTTAGTAGAAAGCTTTGAAGCAACACAAAGGAAGATATAAGTTTCAGCGATTGCTTTCAACTTCAACATGTTTATCTCATGGATAATTGTCAACATAAAGCAATATAATAAGTGCAATAGGTAGATATGTAAGAATCAATGCACACAGTTGACACAAGTGTTTGCTTCTAAGATAGAAAGAAGTAGGTAAACTGACTCAACATAAAGTAGAAGAATGGCCCTTCGCAGAGGGAAGCATGGATTACTATTTTTGTGCTAGAGCTTTTCATTTTGAAAACATAGAAACAATTTTGTCAACGGTAGTAATAAATCATATGTGTTATGTATAAGACATCCTATAAGTTGCAAGCCTCATGCATAGAATACTAATAGTGCCCGCACCTTGTCCTAATTAGCTTGGATTAACACGGATTATCATTGCATAACATATGTTTCAACCAAGTGTCACAAAGGGGTACCTCTATGCCGCCTGTACAGAGGTCTAAGGAGAAAGTTCGCATTGGATTTCTCGCTTTTGATTATTCTCAACTTAGACATCCATACCGGGACAACATAGACAACAGATAATGGACTTCTCTTTTAATGCTTAAGCATTCAACAACAGATAATATTCTCATAAGAGTTTGAGGATTTGTGTCCAAACTGAAACTTCCACCATGATTCATGGCTTTAGTTAGCGGCCCAATGTTCTTCTCTAACAATATGCATACTCAAACCATTTGATCATGAAAATCGCCCTTACTTCAGACAAGACGAACATGCATAGCAACTCACATGATATCCAATAAAGGTGAAAAGTTGATGGCATCCCCAGAAACATGGTTACCGCTCAACAAGCAACTTATAAGAGATAAGATACATAGCAACATATTCAATACCACAATAGTTTTTAAGGCTATTTTCCCATGAGCTATGTATTGTAAAGACAAGGAATAGAATTTTAAAGGTAGCACTCAAGTAATGTACTTTGGAATGGCAGAGAAATACCATGTAGTAGGTAGGTATGGTGGACACAAATGGCATGGTTTTTGGCTCAAGGATTTGGATGCACGAGAAGTAATCCCTATCAATACAAGGCTTAGGCTAGCAAGGTTGTTTGAAGCAAACTCAAGTATAAACCGGTACAGCAAAACTTACATAAGGACATATTGCAAGCATTATAAGACTCTACACTGTCTTCCTTGTTGTTCAAACATCTTAACCAGAAAATATCTAGACTTAGAGAGACCAATCATGCAAACCAAATTTTAACAAGCTCTATGTAGTTCTTCATTAATAGGTGCACAGTTCATGATGCAAGAGCTTAAACATAATCTATATGAGCACAACAATTGCCAAGTATCAAAATATTCAAGACATTATACCAATTACCACATGAAGCATTTTCCGTTTCCAACCATATAACAATGAACGAAGCAGTTTTAACCTTCGACATGAACATTAAAAGTAGCACTAAGAACACATGTGTTCATATGCAACAGCGGAGCGTGTCTCTCTCCCATACAAAGAATGCTAGGATCCGATTTTATTCAAATAAAAACAAAAACAAAAACAAACAGACGCTCCAAGTAAAGCACATAAGATGTGACTGAATAAAAATATAGTTTCACTAGAGGTGACCTGATAAGTTGTCGATGAAGAAGGGGATGCCTTGGGCATCCCCAAGCTTAGATGCTTGAGTCTTCTTGAAATATGCAGGTATGAACCTCGGGGGCATCCCCAAGCTTAGACTTTTCATTCTTCTTGATCATATTGTATCATCCTCCTCTCTTGACCCTTGAAAACTTCCTCCACACCAAACTCGAAACAAACTCATTAGAGGGTTAGTGCATAATTGAAAATTCATATATTCAGAGGTGACATAATCATTCTTAACACTTCTGGACATTGCACAAAGCTACTGAAAGTTAATTGAACAAAGAAATCCATCAAACATAGCAAAAGAGGCAATGCGAAATAAAAGGCAGAATCTGTCAAAACAGAACAGTCCGTAAAGACGAATTTTTCTGGGGCACTTAACTTGCTCAGATGAAAATGCTGAAATTGAATGAAAGTTGCGTACATATCTGAGGATCACGCATGTAAATTGGCAGATGTTTCTAAATTTCCTACATAAGGGGCTGCTCAATTTCGTGACAGTAAGAAATCTGTTTCTGCGCAGTAATCCAAATCTAGTATCAACGTTACTATCAAAGACTTTACTTGGCACAACAATGCAATAAAATAAAGATAAGGAGAGGTTGCTACAGTAGTAACAACTTCCAAGACTCAAATATAAAACAAAAGTGCAGAAGTAAAATAATGGGTTGTCTCCCATAAGCGCTTTTCTTTAACGCCTTTCAGCTAGGCGCAGAAAGTGTGAATCAAGTAACATCGAGAGATGAAGCATCAACAGAGGGGTTTGGAGTTTTCTCAACTATGCATTGTATCTTATCTATGTAAGTTTCAGAGGCCCCTTTTTCATTACTCTTAGGCTTGCTATTCTCATCAAACAAATTTTCAGGAACAATCCAACCATAATTCTTTTCTAGTGCCTCGAACATTCCTAAGAGCTTGCAAGGTATTGATGTCTTGATCTCCCCTTCACAATTAACTTTATTAGTGTACTTTAATCTATCTTTTTCCATTTTTTCAAGGGTATTAGCAAAATTGGTACAGAGGCCAAGCATCTTATATTTAATAAAGACTTTTCTAGCTTCTCTTGCTACATCACCAAATTCTTTAAGAAGGGTTTCTAAGACAAAATCTTTCTTTTCTCCTTCCTCCATATCACAGAGTGTAAGAAACATATGTTGCATTATGGGGTTGAGATTAACAAATCTAGCTTCCAACATGTGTACTAAAGAAGCGGCAGCAGCTTCATAAGTAGGAGCAAGTTCTACCAAGTGTCTATCTTCAAAATCTTCAACCATACTAACATGAGTGAAAAATGCTTCTATATTATCTCTTCCAATGATAGACCCTCGTCCTAACGGTATATCTTTCAGAGTGAACTTAGGAGGAAACATGATGAAATAAACAAAAGGTAAATAAAGTAAATGCAAGTAACTAATTTTTTTGTGTTTTTTAATATAGAGAACGCAACAAGACAGTAAATAAAGTAAAACTAGCAACTAATTTTTTTGTATTTTTGATATAGAGAACAAACAAAGTAGTAAATAAAATAAATTAAAGCAAGATAAAAACAAAGTAAAGAGATTGGATGTGGGAGACTCCCCTTGCAGCGTGTCTTGATCTCCCCGGCAACGGCGCCAGAAAAAAAGCTTGATGCGTGCAGTTGACACACGTCCGTTGGGAACCCCAAGAGGAAGGTGTGATGCGTACAGTAGCAAGTTTTCCCTCAGTAAGAAACCAAGGTTATCGAACCAGTAGGAGTCAAGGAACACGTGAAGGTTGTTGGTGACGGAGTGTAGTGCGGCGCAACACCAGGGATTCCGGCGCCAACGTGGAACCTGCACAACACAATCAAAGTACTTTGCCCCAACGTAACAGTGAGGTTGTCAATCTCACCGGCTTGCTGAAAACAAAGGATTAACCGTATAGTGTGGAAGATGATGTTTGTTTGCGAAGAACAGTAAAGAACAAGTATTGCAGTAGATTGTATTTCAGATGTAAAGAATGGACCGGGGTCCACAGTTCACTAGTGGTGTCTCTCCCATAAGATAAATAGCATGTTGGGTGAACAAATTACAGTTGGGCAATTGACAAATAGAGAGGGCATAACAATGCACATACATATCATGATGACTACTATGAGATTTAATCAAGGCATTACGACAAAGTACATAGACCGCTATCCAGCATGCATCTATGCCTAAAAAGTCCACTTTCAGGTTATCATCCGAACCCCTTCCAGTATTAAGTTGCAAACAACAGACAATTGCATTAAGTATGGTGCGTAATGTAATCAACACAAATATCCTTAGACAAAGCATTGATGTTTTATCCCTAGTGGCAACAGCACATCCACAACCTTAGAACTTTCTGTCACTGTCCCAGATTCAATGGAGGCATGAACCCACTATCGAGCATAAATACTCCCTCTTGGAGTTACAAGTATCAACTTGGCCAGAGCCTCTACTAGCAACGGAGAGCATGCAAGAACATAAACAACATATATGATAGATTGATAATCAACTTGACATAGTATTCCATATTCATCGGATCCCAACAAACACAACATGTAGCATTACAAATAGATGATCTTGATCATGATAGGCAGCTCCCAAGATCTAACATGATAGCACAATGAGGAGAAGACAACCATCTAGCTACTGCTATGGACCCATAGTCCAGGGGTGAACTACTCACACATCAATCCGGAGGCGATCATGGCGATGAAGAGTCCTCCGGGAGATGATTCCCCTCTCCGGCAGGGTGCCGGAGGCGATCTCCTGAATCCCCTGAGATGGGATTGGCGGCGGCTGCGTCTCTGGAAGGTTTTCTGTATCATGGCTCTCGGTACAGGGGGTTTCGCGACGAAGACTTTAAGTAGGCGGAAGGGTAGGGTTGGAGGCGGCGCGAGGGACCCACACCATAGGGCGGCACAGGCCCCTCCCTGGCCGCACCGGCCTATGGGTACGGGCCCTCGTGGCCCCACTTCGTATCCCCTTCGGTCTTCTGGAAGCTTCGTGGAAAAATAAGACCCTGGGCATTGATTTCGTCCAATTCCGAGAATATTTCCTTTATAGGATTTCTGAAACCAAAAACAGCAGAAAACAGCAACTGGCTCTTCGGCATCTCGTCAATAGGTTAGTGCCGGAAAATGCATAATAATGACATAAAGTGTGTATAAAACATGTGAGTATCATCATAAAAGTAGCATGGAACATAAGCAATTATGGATACGTTTGAGACGTATCAGGGTGTTTTCAGTTCTCACTCTAAAAATCATAGAAAATCCTTAACAGACCGGTACTACCGGTCCAAGCCGGCTTTTGCCCCCCAACGGACAGAAATTTGGGTGCCCCTTTTTAAGCCTGTTCTCTTTCTTTTGGACTGCTGCTTCCTTTCTCCTCTCAAGCTCAATTGTTGCTATTTTGTATGAGCTTGCAATCTTTCTCCACATCCAATGATTCTTGCATATATTTGAGGGAAAGTTAGAGGAGATCTAGATCCACACTTGGACAAAGCCAAATCATCTATTGTGAGTAAATCTTTGGGATCTAGATCTTGGAGAATTTGGTGTCCTCCTATTTGTTCTTCGTCTCCTATTTTCCCAATAGCTTTTGTAGCATTGTTGGAATTTGAGAGAGAATGATTTGTGCATCTTTGTGGTGTTTTAGCTAGTGCATTTGGTGCATAAATTTGACTTCTCCACGGTGATACGTGGAGGTGAAAGTTCGTGAGATATTTACTTCGGAAGCTTGTTCTCGGAGCTTGTTCCTCTTGGGTCTTTGGACCCTAGACGGCTTAGTTTTCTTTGTGATGTTCTTGGGGCCTCCAATTAAGTTGTGGAGATTCCTCAAGTGTGAGGTCTTTGTGGCGGTATTTTGGGAGCCTCTAATTAAGTTGTGGAGATTGCCCCAAGCTTTCTCGATGACCTCCCTCAAGGTTCCATAGTGGATCAAGATCTTCCCTTTTGGTGGGAAGGCTCGAGGAGAATACGGTGAGGCCTTCGTGGAGTTTGGGGAGCCTTGTGCCCCCACACCACTCCAATGGAGAGTAGCACTTGCAAGAGTGTGAACTTCGGGATACATCATCGTCTCCATATCACCTCGGTTATTCCTATAACCGAGCTCTTTACTTATGCACTTTACTTTGTGATAGCCTTCATGCTTGAAGTTATATATTTTTTGATATCACATAGTTGCTTGTCTTTCTTAGCGTATGTTGTTGGTGCACATATGTGAACCCTAGTTATATATGTTTTGTGCTTGCCAAATTAAACGCTAGTTTTATTTCGTATTTGTTAAGCAATATTCGTAAAAGTTTTAAACCGTCTATTCACCACCATGTAGGCGGCATCCGTGTCCTTTCAAAGGACACCAAGCAAGGCACCATGTGAACTCGAGTAGGACCAGAGCACCTGCTGAGTCACACACGAATGCCTCAGGCTGAACAACAAGTCCCTAGTGAAAGGACACGGATGTCGCCTAGAGGGGGGGGTGAATAGGCGGTTTAAAACTTTTGCGAGATGGGCTTAGCAAATGCGGAATAAAACTAGCGTTTACTTTGTCAAGCCCAAAGCCTATATACTATGGTTCACCTATGTGCACCAACAACTTATTCTAAGCAATGGTTCACCTATGTGCACCAACAACTTATGCTAAGCAATACAAGCAAGTATGTGATAGCAAGATATATATAACTTCAAGCACGATGGCTATCACAAGGTAAAGTGCATAAGTAAAGAGCTCGGGTATAGAGATAACAGAGGCACGCGGGAGATGATGATTTATCCCGAAGTTCACACTCTTGCGAGTGCTAATCTCCGGTGGAGAGGTGCGGTGGCTTAGTGCTCCCGAACGCCACAAGAGGCTCACCTTGAGGTGTGGTTGCTCGATGCACACCAACGCCACAAAGGCCTCACCCCAAGATGCGGTACTCACACCACACACCGAACGCCACGAAGGCGTCTCACCTAAATCTCCGGTGACCCTCGCCACAAAGGCCTAGGTCACGGTTCCACTAAAGGATTTCCTTCGAGGTGGAAACCGGGCCTTACACAAAGGTTGGGGCACATATCCACAACTTAATTGGAGGCTCCCAACAAATCACCACAAAGGTCTAGAATCCGTCTAGGGTTCCAAGAACCCAAGAGTAACAACCTTCTTGCTTTGACCACCACGAATCACCGTGGAGAACTCAAACTGATGCACCAAATGCAATGGCAAGAACACCACAAAGATGCTCAAGTCCTTCTCTCTCAAATTCCAACAAAGCTACAAAAGCTATTGGGGGAATAAGAGAGGAAGAACAAATAAGAGGAGGAACACCAAATTTCTCCAAGATCTAGATCTAGTGGATTCCCCTCACAAAGATAGGGATTTGATTGGTAGGAATGTAGATCTAGATCACCTCTTCATTTTCCCTCAAAAAGATTCAAGAAGCATAGGAGGAGTAGAGGGAAAGGGAAGCTCTCAAGGTCAACAATGGTGGAGAGCACAAAGGGGAA
Source organism: Lolium perenne (assembly GCF_019359855.2). Taxonomy (NCBI): domain Eukaryota; kingdom Viridiplantae; phylum Streptophyta; class Magnoliopsida; order Poales; family Poaceae; genus Lolium; species Lolium perenne. Next base: position 31,887,323 of record NC_067249.2, on the reverse strand, counting down.
GAGGTAGCTGCCCAAGGAGGAAGAAGGGGGGCTTAAATACCCCCTCCCATCGAAATATGACCGTTTGGGTATGCTCAGGCCGGATTTTCCGGGCCGGATATTTGCAAAATATCCGGCCCCCGAAAAACGGCAAAGGACCAGAAAAAACATGCCCCAGGATGGGGGCCGGATTTTCCCAGATGCCGGATTTTTTTTGGGGGGGGGGGGCGGATTATCCGCCCCAAACTTGGGTCGGAATATCCGCCCCCCTGAAAACTGTCAGAAACATCAAACTGAAACGGGGATAACTTTACCATCCGGACTCCGATTTTGATGATCTTGGGCTTGTTTTAAAGCTAGGAACAAGCTCTACAAGATCATGCAGGGAACCATCATAATCCAACAATGTAGGATAGAAACAAATGATGAAAGGTTTGACCTATCTAAAAAAGACATACCGATGAAAACCTCCAACCTTGAAAATGCAACAAGTTGCCCATGCAAAAACCATTTTCGATGAACTAGAGCTTGTCATGAGAATAAGCACAAGCTCTAAAACATAACATGGATAAGATCCAAATAAAACCAAGAAAGATCATGCAAGGATGCAAAGGTTTGAGCTCTCTCCGAGCGATACGATCGAGTTACTCACTCGAGAGCCATCTTGATAGTACGGCAACTAAACTATAAACCGGTCTCCAACTACACTATGAGACCGGTAAGAAAGAAACCCTATAAAGAGCAAACCTTATACTTGCGCATTCCACTTGAGCTTGATGATAACGATCTTGACCGCAACAAGATGGAATGCCTTTCTTGATTGTGCTTGCTTGACGAAGTCTTGTGGATTGCTCCCCCATAATCCATCATGGGAGTGCTTCTTCTTCGGCCATCTTCACATATCCATGAACACCATATGAAGAGCATGCTTCAAGCAAATGATCTCTTTGAGATGGCTCACCTTGAACTTGCACTTCATTTCTTCATGGCAAGCTTCAAACATATGATCTCTTCGAGTTGGCTCATCTTGAACTTGCACTTCATTTCTTCATGGCAAGCTTCAAGCATATGATCTCTTCGAGTTGGCTCATCTTGAACTTGCACTTCATTTCTTCATCATGTAGATGTCTTGAAGTAACTTGAGGGCTCACTTCATCTTCATCTTCAAGACATACTTGACACTTGATATCCTTCATCAATTTCTTCTTATTGCAACCTTGAAACCAACATATGGTTCAAACATTGCCTATGGACAACACCTACAAATATAACTCAATGCAAACATTAGTCCATAGGGATTGTCATTAATTACCAAAACCACACATGGGGGCTCCATGCACTTTCAATCTCCCACATTTTGGTAATTGATGACAATCTCTTTGAGAGGGTTTATATAAGGAATTTAAGTAACAAACAAGTTGAATATATAGAGCAAACTCCCCCATAACATATGCATGTGTGAATGATCTTAACTTTCATTGCATATATTGGCATTCAAATCCTAGTGGAGTTTCTTCTAAATATTCAACTATGCAACACAACACGATGCAATGCAATAAAGGCACATGCTTATGCACAAAGCAAAGACACAACCAAATTCCCGGCACATGCTTAAGCACAAAGAAAAGACACAACCAAATTCCCTTAAACCCTCCAAACTTCTCCCCCATTGGCACCAATTGCCGAAATGGGTGAAAAAATTAGAAGGCCAAAATAGTGAGAGTTCCTTCATAGCGTGTGCATTTCTCATAATTTGAGTGGAATCAAATGCACGTATCCAATGACGAATATTCGGAAGGAATCACACTATAGATAGGATCAAAGAGTGCACAAAGATAACAAAGTCAAGAAGCTTCAACAAATGAAACAAGCAACCAAATGAACCACAAAGAAGATACCAAAAGAAAGATACATATTATGATAAGATCAAGAAGATTGCTATAAATAATATGAGGAAGCTCCCCAAGGTTTGTGCACAAAACTAGACAAATTGCATTGGAGTATAAAGTGCACAAACATGGAATCATCACTCCCATAATATCATTCAAAACAAAAGATACCAAGTGAATCAAACTCTAATGATCACCACAAAATAGTGCCTTAAATAAAATGAAAAAGCTCCCCAAGGTACATGCATAAATTAGAATGTTGCATTTGAATACAATATGCATAACATGGAATCCTCACTCCATCATTACTATTTAAAACACAAACATTCGCAATAGATCATAGATAGAAAATTAAGCTTAACACTTGCAACAAACAAATGGTTGAGCAACAAGTAAGAGGCACCATAATAAAAGGCTAAACCAAGAGGATATGTGAAAGGCATGACAAAGCATATTATAGGACTATCTATTATATTATTAAAACAACAAACAAACAACGGCTCAGATTAAGCAACAATAGAGCAACGGTTCAGATTGGAATAATTAGTAGCGTTAACAGAACACGATAGAATATGCATGCGGCTCAAACAAACGTATATCGAACTCTGAAGGACGTGTTTCTTTTGGACTCCACAAACGACTCTGCGGATCAAGACGCAATCGCATCTTAACTAAACCGTGGCACCTCAGCCTTTTCTTCCCATCTAATTCGCGTCAACACCGCGCGCCGCCCATCCAAATTAGATTGGCTCCTCTTCATCTTCTCTTCGTCTTCATCCATCAAGTATGCATAAAGATTGGATCTCTGGCAAGAGAAGCACCTCCTGGATGATCAATGCTGTTACAGCATGCTCATCAGGCATGATTGCATGAAGCATACGTACATGCTTTGGATATTAAAAAAGTTGAAGACAAACTACGGTCAAAACCGATTGGAAAATTGATCGGATGAACATGGCGGATACATGACAATTCTGTCCGGCCGTCCGGCATACGTTCGTCGGCCTCTAGCGCAACTGGTACGATCACGCCGGCGCAGGCAGTCAACCACACCGCCCCGACGATGCTTAAGCCGTTGTCTCAGCTGCGCCCAGCAGCCTCTGCTAGAAGTTGTTCGACGGCCTCTAGGGCAACTGCTGCGATCAGACCGGCGCGGGCTGTCGATCACGCCCGCTCCAGCGATGCTTAAGCCGCTATCTTAGCAGCGCGCGACAACCTTTGCTAGAAGCCGTGGACTTCTAATTAGAACAGGTTGAAGCGGTCGTGGACTTGGCCGGCATAGAGAGGAGATTGACAAGGCATCATACACCAATATACTAGCATCTCGCGCGTTTAGCAGTAGCATCAGCAACCAGGTACGCTTGATTAAATGATGCTATACATGAGATCTACTAGCTAGCAGCTAGCCCATACCATTTTTCTTTATCAAATTAGCTCACCTGTGTGTTTGTGAGAACGCAGTGTAATTCTGTAGATGAGACATTCCGTCAATTATACAATTTCTTGCATAGGCCAACGTGTTTAAATTTCCTTTATGGAGTCCACTTGATTAAGAATGAATGACTAAATATCAGCAATTACATTTGCAGATTGTCGACGACTCTGGAGTTGTAGATGTGGACGCAGTCGGGCGGATATGGGGATGGAAGCTCCTAAAAATTTCTCTACAATACCTCCGATGAACTCCACGTCATATTACCCTGGCCTGCGTTACAGCAAGTGCATGGCAAGCAAACTCAATAGCGATCAGGCAAGAATTAGCTGATAAATTCTGAAGATCACGCGGTTGTTAGGAAGATCGATGGCACAATGGCAGTATGGAATTGGCCACAGGCAGTACCACGGTGGTTTGCGTCAGTTGGTGCTCAGTGGAGTTTCATTATGGTCCAAATCCATGAACTAAATGTCAGACGGACTGCCCAATGCATCAAGTTGACTCAAACAGGTTTGGTTATCTTCTTGAGTTGCCATGTTGTGCATGCACTGTGTATAGATGATCCGGCTAATGTATAAAACTATATACGACATGCTTTTTACTGAAATAGAGTAATTGTATGTTTAAGTTGGACTCAAAATTCAACTTTTAGAAACAAGGCCAAATAAGAACCACACGACAGTTGTTCTATTTATGTGTAAAATACTTTAAATAAAGTGGATTATATTTTAAAATTAGCAGTTTTAATAATGTGCATAACCTAAATAAAATTTTACGGGAAATTTTGCAATTAGAACTTTTTAAATGTAGTGTAGAAATATATAATTAAGTAATTAAAAATAATATTAGAATTTGCAGTAATACAAAATATTCAACTAAAATAATTTAGCGATTTAAATACCCGTCGACATACATGCATAATGTAGTGGACTAACTAATATATCATGACCGATTCCAATGCATCAACTTGAATGTTGCCTGCTTGCATGGATATAGATTCGACAGTAAAAAAACATGTTTCGAAAATAGAACACTGAGTAGAGGATGCATGAACCGGCAATTGCTCATGTGGTTTGCTGGAGTTAAATATTATGTGAGACATGCATGCATATAAAACCATTCAATCGAGTGTATAGTGTGACGTTGATTCGTAGACTAAAAGTATAGGAATTGGAAAATATCCAAAATATGACACTCTCCTTTGATTTGATACAAAAGAATGACGGATAGAAAAATGGAGGAATTTTTTCTTTTCGTTAGATTTCAAAGGCATAACAAAATAATTGTACGGTCTAAATAAAGCTATTTTTACATTCTATGTATGCACAAAAGGAACGAGCGAAAGATATATGTTGCATGGTTATGACATATTCGTATCTTTGCATATATTTATCTTGATTTGACTATGTTTCTTAGGACTCATGTGTTTTTCCTATTCTTACGAATCAAATACCTGTTTTCAAAAAATCACTATATTCTTGCAACCATCTATTTCACAGTTGCAATCATGTCCAATTCATGCATTTTATGGATATTTGCGGATCAAATAGACCCTAAGTGTGAAAAATAGATTTATTTTTCTTCCAAGATTGCACCCTGGGGTGTTTTATTAATCATATAGAAGAAATGCCAAAACAAGCCCCAAAATCTCGCCTTGCACCGTTGCCGGCCAAGAATATCGAGGAGGCGATACACCAAGCCCTCGAACTACATCATGCCCGAAGAGGGAAGCTCCTGAAACTGGCAAAATGGATTTTATAAAAAATAATGAGGTTAGGATCAAGAAGACAAGTGACGGAGAGGGAGAGAGAAGGATATGATTATGATTTTTTTTGGTGAATATACATGGATAATACATTGCTTGGGATAGATAGGAAATTATAGTAAAATAGGAATGCATGGAATAATTTAAATGTATTGGATTGGACAAACAAAATGTAAATCTCTTACGGCCAATGATGATGCTATTAGAGGAAGTGGACATGAGGTTTAGCTAGAGGACACCGATATTGTGATTTAATTATTGAAAATAACTTTTAATTAGACACCAAGGACCAAGGAAGCATAGAAGATGAAGGTGCATATATTAGTCTAAAAGCCTATGATTTTTTGGGGCGGATCAAAATGCTTCAATCCTCTGTGATCTCACATCAAAGTCCTGACGAAAAACATAATACATCTCACAAATTTTCTTACGAAGCTCCAAAATTTTAGAGCATAATTTAGTTTCACGTTATAACCATTAGAAAAAAAACCTCGAGAGAAAACAATAGCAAATCTAGCCGCGCAAAAGCGCGGGTCACCCTGCTAGTTACAAGGATGATAAAAGTAGCATCATCATATTCTTCAATGAATTATATTGCTTAGCATGACCAATCAACACGCAACAAATAAATAAGATATCATATGGAGATGTATCATCTCTTATGTGTATAAGTTTCTCTAAGTGAGCAATATCACAAAGATATTTATCCACAAAGAAACATGCACACACAAAATAGATACACAAGAAATATAGCATGATATCCAAGACGAAGTCATGCAATATACCAATAAGATTTTGCTTAATAGCATGGCCAAAGGCTCAATTTTATCTTATGGTACATTCATGAACTTCAACCATAAACACATAAAATACATCACAAATATCCACAAGGGATAGAAGATAGTTGGGATGCTTTAAGAAAGGCAACAAGTATCACAAACGAGGATACTAAAAGAAATAACTCAATTTGCACTTCCATCGATATTGCACATGTGAGAGGTTTGAGGAATTGATATGCAATAAAATTGCTAGATAGGCATAGTTGGGATGGATGAATCATGAGCATGATTTAATATACTTCCCAACAAATGCACTCATCTCAAATTAGTCACATTCACAATAAAAATATTTCATTAAGACTTTTGTAAGAAGAACAACATTTGAAAATCAAGAGATTCATGCCAAGATGCAACCACATGGTTTGATGCTAGAAAAATATGCATGAGAAGATACTTGTTACCGAGATAGCATTGGTGTGGATATAGTAGATATGTGTTCGTTGACCATCCTAGCTTGTCTCAAGTTACCATTGAGTCACCACTTCTTTCCAAGAGTGAGACAAGCATCCAATGCATATCCATTGTACCTAACACAAAGGTAAGTACAAAATGGTCCCCAAACTAATTGGGTCTGAAGTAGTTAGACACACTACAACATATAGGACAAACTCCACAATACTATGTGCATATAGATATGAAATTGAATTTCATGCACATCTTAGCCAAATTAGGATTTGATGGAGTTTACCCTATATATTGGATCAAAGAAAGTAACACATGCCATAAGATAGACATATATTAAAGATGCATGCACAATACTTTCAAGAACCAAAGAAAGATATAATTTGGACAAGACGCCAAATAAATCAAGAGACAATGGTTGTCCAAATTATATCAAAGAATCAAATCAAAACAAGATTGACTCCAAATAATTATCTCATTATAAGAAGCTAATTAAACCTAAACACAAAGGAATGAGATAACCAACTCCCAAGAGAGCAAGGTTCCAACAAACAAATCAAACCCTCAACACTTTTTATGATGGCACAAAATACCAAAAAGAAAGTTTATGTCTCCCAAAACCAAATTTTTGATAATGATCAAGAGATGTTAAGCATTCTAACAAATATAGGAGAGCTCTCCCAAGATTAGTGCATTATCTAGGATTTTGCATATGAATACTAAATGCACAAAACTAGGATCATCACGCTACCTATATCTACTAAAATGCTAAGAAAGTTTGAATAGACAAATTAGATCCATAAGATGCAAGGAAGACACATGGGAGTCAAAGCACAACACATTCATGGCAATAAATAAGACAATTTAAACACAAGAGCCAATGTAAATATGATCAATAAATTTCTACCCCATAATAGATTGCCAATTGTCCTAGGACAAGAGGTATTAGGAAATATTTCCCGGTGGTAGTTTGTAAGTATATGTAAGATCATATTTACACCAAATAAAGCATATGGTAAAAGATAAGAGTTAACCATCATGCAAAGAGAGTTTCTTGATAGCTTCAATTAGTCATACCAACATGCAAAGCAATTAATAGTATTCATACCAACATGCAAAGCAATTAATAGTATCCATACCAACATGCAAAGCAATTAATAGTATTCATACCAACATGCAAAGCAATTAATAGCATTCATACCAACATGCAAAGCAATTAATAGTATGACTTGAAGCACATGGTTTTCCAAAAATGTATTGAGGGACACATTGTGAAAAACCATGCCAAGAAAAACTTTCACAAATAAAATCCACAAAGATATTAGCAATGAAGCCATTTAAGCAAATTGGAACTTGTTTGAGCAAACTTGCCACATATGAGAGAGATAATTTATAATATCAATTATATGTGACACAACCTCAAATGTTCACATTTTCTAGGCTTGTAATATGCACAAAGCTTATTACTCCCCCATAATGTGATAAGGAATTTATTTACACAAGAGGCAAATAAGATCCAACTAGAGGTTTTAATGGACATTAGAATTTGAATTTCTCATGAAGATGACATACCACATAGCGACTAGATAATCTTGCAATATCAATTCTAAGTGATATTCCTCATGTACATACATTGTTAGGATCATGAAATTCCCAAAGGAATATCACTCCCCCAAAATGGGATAGTCCATTACTCGCTGATACGTCCCAAACGTATCTATAATTTCTTATGTTCCATGCTAGTTTTATGACAATACTCACATGTTTTATACACATTATATGTCATTATTATGCATTTTCCGGAACTAACCTATTGACGAGATGCCGAAGTGTCAGTTCATGTTTTCTGCTGTTTTTGGTTTCAGAAATCCTAGTAAGGAAATATTCTCGGAATTGGACGAAATCAACGCCCAGCATCTTATAATTGCACGAAGCTTCCAGAACACCGGAGAGCCACCAGAGGGGAGCCCTAGGGGGCCCACACACCAAGGCGGCGCGGCCCAAGGGGGGCGCGCCCCCTATTGTGTGGCAGCTCCGTACCCCCTCCGACTCCGCCTCTTCGCCTATATAAAGGTCCCTGACCTAAATCTTCGGACGAAAAAGCCACGGTACGAGAAACCTTCCAGAGCCGCCGCCATCGCGAAGCCAAGATCTGGGGGACAGGAGTCTCTGTTCCGACACGCCGCCGGGATGGGGAAGTGCCCCTGGAAGGCTTCTCCATCGACACCACCGCCATCTTCATCAACGCTGCTGTCTCCCATGAGGAGGGAGTAGTTCTCCATCGAGGCTAAGGGCTGTACCGGTAGCAATGTGGTTAATCTCTCTCCTATGTACTTCAATACAATGATCTCATGAGCTGCCTTACATGATTGAGATTCATATGAACTTTGTATCACTATTCATCTATGTTTTACTCTTGTGATGTTATTAAAGTAGTCTATTCCTCCTTCACGGTGTAATGGTGACAGTGTGTGCATCGTGTAGTTCTTGGCGTAGGCTATGATCATAATCTCTTGTAGGTTATGGAGTTAATTATTACTATGATAGTATTGATGTGATCTATTCCCCCTTCATAGTGTAAAGGTGACAATGTGTATGCTATGTTAGTACTCGGTTTAAATTGCAAAGATCTATTATGCTCTAAAGGTTACTTAAATATGAATGCCGAATGTTGTGGAGCTTGTTAACTCCGGCATTGAGGTGCTCTTGTAGCCCTACACAACGAATGGTGTTCATTATCAAACAAGAGTGTATGTAGCACAAAGGAAGAGAACTTATTTATTATGTGATCAATGTTGAGAGTGTCCACTAGTGAAAGTATGATCCCTAGGCCTTGTTTCCAAGCACTGAAACTCCGTTTACTTACTGTTCTGTTGCATGTTTACTCGCTGCCATATTCTATTCAGATTGCTTTTACCACTCATATACATCCATACTACTTGTATTTAACTATCTCTTCGCCGAACTAGTGCACCTATACATCTGACAAGTGTATTAGGTGTGTTGGGGACACAAGAGACTTCTTGTATCGTGATTGCAGGGTTGCTTGAGAGGGATATCTTTGACCTCTTCCTCCCTGAGTTCGATAAACCTTGGGTGATCCACTTAAGGGAAACTTGCTGCTGTTCTACAAACCTCTGCTCTTGGAGGCCTAACACTGTCTACAAGAATAGAAGCACCCGTAGACATCAAGCACTTTTCTGGCGCTGTTGCCGGGGAGGAAAGGTAAAAGGCACTCATACTCCGGTCCCAGGTAACTAAGTACTTTTCTGTTGCCGTTGTGTGAGTGCTCGAAGATATTTCCTTTAGATCCTGCAATTGCATCTTTTTGTTTCTTGTTTTACACTAGTAAGGCATAATGGAAAGCAACAGTGAGCTTTTTATTCTATTTCCTGAGTTAGAATTGTTTGCTGCGAAAATTAAAAAACCTATGGAATCTTATTTGCATGCTAGTAGCAATGATATTAGTATGAACGCTTTGAACACCATTGTTGATAATGATATAGAAAATTCTAAGCTTGGGGAGGTCGGTTTTGATGAAAATGATCTCTTTCGCCCTCCGGGTATTGAGGAGAAAGTTTATGTTGATTATGATATGCCTCCCATATATGATGATTATAATGATAGTGGTCTTTTGGTGCCGCCTACTATGGAGGATAAGTTTAATTATGATTACAATATGCCTCCTATATTTGATGATGAGAATAATAATGATAGCTACTTTGTTGAATTTGCTCCCACTACAACTAATAAAATTGATTATGCTTATGTGGAGAGTAATGATACTTTTATGCATGTGAATAAGAATGCTTTATGTGATACTTATATTGTTGAGTTTGTTCATGATGCCTCTGAAAGTTATTATGAGAGAGGAAAATATGGTTGTAGAAATTTTCATGTTACTAAAACACCTCTCTATATGCTGAAATTTTTGAAGTTACACTGGTTTTATCTTCCTATGCTTGTTACTTTGCTCTTCATGAACTTGTTTATTTACAAGATTCCTATGCATAGGAAGCATGTTAGACTTAAATGTGTTTTGAATTTGCTTTTGATGCTCTCTTTTGCTTCAACTCTTATTTCTTGGGAGTGCATCATTAAAATTACTGAGCCCATCTTAATGGCTATAAAGAAAGCACTTCTTGGGAGATAACCCATGTGTTTATTTTACTACAGTACTTTTGTTTTATATTTGAGTCTTGGAAGTTGTTTACTACTGTAGCAACCTCTCCTTATCTTAATTTATTGCATTGTTGTGCCAAGTAAAGTCTTTGATAGCAAGGTTCATACTAGATTTGGATTATTGCGCAGAAACAGATTTCTGTCTGTCACGAATTTGGGCAGGGTTCTCTGTAGGTAACTCAGAAAAATCTGCCAATTTACGTGCGTGATCCTCAGATATGTACGCAACTTTCATTCAATTTGAGCATTTTCATCTGAGCAAGTCCAGTGCCTCTAAAAAATTCGTCTTTACGGACTGTTCTGTTTTGACAGATTCTGCCTTTTATTTCGCATTGCCACTTTTGCTGTGTTGGATGGATTTCTTTGTTCCATTGACTTCCAGTAGCTTTGTGCAATGTCCAGAAGTGTTAAGAATGATTGTGTCACCTCTGAACATGTGAAATTTTGATTATGCACTAACCCTCTAATGAGTTTGTTTCGAGTTTGGTGTGAAGGAAGTTTTCAAGGGTCAAGAGAGGAGGATGATATACTATGATCAAGAAAAGTGAAAAGTTTAAGCTTGGGGATGCCCCCGTGGTTCATCCCTGCATATTTCAAGAAGACTCAAGCATCTAAGCTTGGGGATGCCCAAGGCATCCCCTTCTTCATCGACAACTTATCAGGTTTCTTCTCTTGAAACTATATTTTTATTCGGCCACATCTTATGTACTTTACTTGGAGCGTCTGTTTGTTTTTATTTTCGTTTTGTTATTTTCCTTCTCTGAATAAATTCATGCTTGTGTGGGAGAGAGACACGCTCCGCTTGTTCATATGAACACATGTGTTCTTAGCTTTACTCTTAATGTTCATGACGAAGGTTGAAACTGCTTCGTTCATTGTTATATGGTTGGAAACAGAAAATGCTGCATGTGGTAATTGGTATAATGTCTTGAATAATTTGATACTTGGCAATTGTTGTGCTCATATAGATCATGTTTAAGCTCTTGCATCATGTACTTTGTACCCATTAATGAAGAACTACATAGAGCTTGTTAAAATTTGGTTTGCATGATTGGTCTCTAGAGTCTAGATATTTTCTGGTTAAGGTGTTTGAACAACAAGGAAGACGATGTAAAGTCTTATAATGCTTACAATATGTTCATATGTGAGTTTGGCTGCACCGTTTTATACTTGAGTTTGCTTCAAACAACCTTGCTAGCCTAGCCTTGTATTGAGAGGAATTCTTCTCGTGCATCCAAATCCTTGAGCCAAAAACTATGCCATTTGTGTCCACCATACCTACCTACTACATGGTATTTCTCTGCCATTCCAAGCAAATACTTCATGTGCTACCTTTAAACAATTCAAAAGCTATAATCTCTTATTTGTGTCAATGTTTTATAGCTCATGAGGAAGTATGTGGTGTTTATCTTTCAACCTTGTCATTTACTTCTGACAGACTTTCACCAATGGACTAGTGGCATATCCGCTTATCCAATAATTTTGCAAAAAGAGCTGGCAATGGGGTTCCCAGCCCCAATTAATTAACTTGCATTAATAATTCTCTTCACATGCTTTGCCCTGATCTATCAGTAAGCAACTTAATTTTGCAAATAGACACTCCTCCATGGTATGTGAATGTTGGAAGGCACCCGAGGATTCGGTTAGCCATGGCTTGTGTAAGCAAAAGGTTGGAAGGAGTGTCATCAATAATGAAACTAAAATACATGTGTAAACAAAAGAGAAGAGGGATGATCTACCTTGCTGGTAGAGATAACGTCCTTCATGGGAGCCGCTCTTGAAAGTCTGGTTGATAAGGTAGTTAGAGTACCCGCTACCATTCGTTGACAACAACAAACACCTCTCAAAACTTTACTTTTATGCTCTCTATATGATTTCAAAACTTAAAAAGCTCTAGCACATGATTTAATCCCTGCTTCTGTTATCACCAGAATTTAACCAAGTCTGGAGATGGGCCGTGATTAAATGGGCTTAGAGGATATGCACGGAAAATATTCCCGAACCGGCCTTGTACAAGAAGTTTGGGCAAGATTGCCCGTGTATCTGTAAATTATAGTAGGATACGTGTCGGTTTAGAATTAAAGAGATAGAGTTTAGCTCGTACACGGTTGGGTTTATTCCCAAGTTAGAAAGTCTACGGACTATAAATATGTATCTAGGGTTATTGAGAAAGGAGGACGATCACGTTCACAACAAATCAATCTAGGCGCATCGCCACCCCTTGTTTCGAGGGTTTCTCCCGGGTAAGCAACATGCTGCCTAGATCGCATCTTGCGATCTAGGCAGTATCAGTTTATTCGTTATTGGTGTTGTTCGTGCTGAAGCCTTTTTTATGGCGAGCAACACCCTTATCTTAGGTGTTTTGGGGTTAACGTCGATGCTCTCACGATGTACTTATTTAGCTACGCTGCCCCTCGATATCTAGCTGCCCTTACACCTATTTTAGGTGTAAGGGCAGCATCTTGCTTGATCTTTATTTAGTAGATCTAATCCGTTATAGTCACTCCTTGTTCTTCAAGGATTGGTTTGATATCTGTATGGTTAGACCTTATAAACGGGTTGAACGATCCGGTAGTGCGTAAGGTGTGGTTTATTAAGCTCTAGAGGGATTGTTCCGGGGATCAACTTCACGTTGGTTTTTAGGCCTCTTTAGGGCTGGTTTTCCATTATCTTACGTATCTGTTAGGCTCAACTACGCATAGGATGTTCCGATTATACGGTGAAAACCCTAGACTATCGTAGATTAGTTTAGCTTGATATTGATAAAGCATGATCCCCATGTCCTTATAAATCTAACATGAACCATGGGGCAATCGGCTCTTTGAGCCGATCCACAGAACAACTTAAGAGCCGATCGGGGCTCGTATTTAATGTTTACGTGTTTGCCATGCAGGAAACTAGTCGAAGCAATCCATCACCTTCCTGACCAGGTATAGGTCAGGTGGCACGCCCTCGTAAGCACCAGGACGTGTGCCAGAAGGCATTGCGGGCCGTCGCCCGAGGGACCAGGGTCCACCGCAATCCTGGGAGCCTCCCGGCTCTACGGTGTTGCCCGTCGATACTCTCCGGTGGGTTTTTGACCGCAACACATTCTGGCACGCCCGGTGCGACACTCTACAGCAACCACTACATCGACATCTGCAGCGACCATGTCAAAAGCCGCGGATTAGGTGGTGGGCGAACCAGTCACGTACGCAGATCTGCCGGAGGAACACAAGAAGAAGTACGATGAGATGAAAGCCATCTTGGAAGCCGATCTCATCGGCTCTTTCATGAAGACCCGTTCACATGGCATCAGATGGAAAGGGTTTTCCCCTGAAGGTGCTCTCGATGAAGTAGACCTCTCTACCTCTTCAGAGGAACACACCAGAGCTCTACGCCAGGAAATCAATTACATGGTGGCTCATTCTCTACACCGCCATTCTGAGAGTCTGGTGAACGCTTTCGAGCGTGTTGCGGTCCGAGTGGTGCAAGAGATCATGAAGCATCAGTACTCTCCGTCCGGACCTGCCCTGGGAACTCACCAGGGAGAAATACCGCTCCAGATTAGACCACCGCTGCCATTCGCTCTTGCGGCGCCACAGCCGCCGGGTTCACCGGCGTACGTTGTCTATAAGGTTGGAGGCGATCCTAGCGATTGCCAATTCCTATATGAGCCGCCCAAGGAGATCCCACGTGGATACGTATGCACATACGTACCGGACTACAACGCCTTGGCGCGCACAAACCAGATCGCACCAACAGGGATTTCTGGAGTAGATGCTGACAAACAAGCATGGCTGGCTAAATACGCTACTGGAACAAGTCATGAAGGCTCGGTCCCTACAGCTAATACCATGGAGCAGATCAGCACTATCTTGAGAGACCAGTTCGGCATCTTGCCGAAGAGGAAAGCAATCGGCTATTCCAAGCCGTACCCCGACGAGTACGATCTGATCCCGCTGCCACCCAAATATCGGCTCCTTGAATTCTCAAAATTCAATGGAGTAGAAGGATCTAGCTCAATAGAGCACGTAAGCCGATATTTGGCACAGCTGGGCATGATTTCAGTGTCAGACCCGTTGCGTGTGAGGTTTTTCGCACAATCTCTTACGGGATCAGCCTTTGGGTGGTACACCTCGTTGCCACCAAACTCAGTCCGCACATGGAAACAGCTGGAAGAGCAGTTTCATGTGCAATATCACTCAGAAGCTGCCGAAGCTGGCATTGCCGATCTAGCGCAGGTGCGACAGAAGCGGGGAGAAACAGTGTCTGAATACATCCAACGTTTCAGGACTGTCAGGAACCGATGTTATTCGGTTCGTTTGTCTGAGAAGGAAGCGATCGAGCTGGCAGCATTGGGCCTCGCAACGCCGATCAAGGATCTGACTTCCCAAGCTGAGTATAGTTCATTGTCGCACATGGTGCAGAAACTCACATTGTATGAGCAGCGACACCCTGAATTGTACCAAGACAAGTTCAAACGTCCGGTAGGCCTGGTCGAGATGGAAGAAGCTGAAGATCCTGCACCAGACCTGGAGGTTGCTATATCTGAATGGGCTCGGGGGGCAAACCCCGTGTCCTGCAAATGGGTAAAACCTCAAGGGCCTGCAAGAGGGTTTGACTTCGATGTGAGCAAAGCTGAGCAGATTTTCGACCTTTTGCTTAAGGAAAAACAGCTGAAGTTACCCGAAGGCCATAAAATCCCTACAGCACAGGAAATGAACGGGAGGCCGTATTGCAAATGGCATCACTCGTTCACTCATACCACCAATGACTACAAGGTGTTTCGTTAGCAGATCCAAATGGCGATAGAACAAGGCCGATTGCTCTTCGGGCAGTTTGCCATGAAAGTGGACACACATCCGTTCCCTGGAGTGAACATGGTGGAACCTAACCACTCCACGAGGCGTCGACTGGATTTCTCGTTCGATGTCAACATGGTAGGGCCTGTGCGCCACCATGGCAAGGATAAAGAGGAAAGCAGTCACTCCCGCAGCAAGGAAAAGGAGGAGGCCGATCCACGCGACCGGCCCCAATATGGTGACAAGCGGTACCTCACCAAGGAACAAGTGAGAAGCGTGCGATACCAAAAACCACTCTCCACGCATATCCTCAACAAATATGAATATCAGTATGACCGACGTCGGCAGTACGACAGAAACGACGAGAGACACAATCGGTCTGATGAAGACAAAGGAAGGTACCGTCGGCGTGACAGAGACGACGAAGGACGCGAGCACCGCGCTAAGGAGAGGTCAAGGGAGCAGGAGGACATGGATAGGCACTGGGACTGTCCCTTCTTTAAACACTGCTGGGATTCAGGGATGAGCCGATTGCCTACAATCGACAACTGCCCGGAGTGTAGACGCCGGAAGAAAGATGCAGGAGAAGTTTCAGTTTTCAAGCGTCTAGGGCCTCTCCCATCACGGAACAAACGAGCTGAGTCATCTCAAGATGAAGACTTTGAGGAGTCAGAAGATGAAGAAGAGGATAGGTACCACCGGCCAAGGTGGTGCCCCGATGGACTCAGCCACTCCCAAAAGCGTAGGGTTCAGCGGCTACGTAGCTTGGAGCAAGCCGAAGCGCGATACTTGCACACGTTGAGGAAAGCGCGGCCCGATCTGGCCGTGAAAATTCAGCAGACTTTGGACGAAGAGAGTCGTCCACCAAAGGAGGTTTGGCGGCCCAAGCAAGAAAAAGCCGATGTGAGTACATCGGCTGGCACAAACATGGTGTTCTTCCTTCCATCAGAGTTTCGTGCCCCAGGAATTGAAGAAGTGCCGATAGCATAGTTTGACTGCGGTCCATAGCCAGTCATCTTTGAAAAGCCACGAGAGAAGGGCTACAAACACATGAAGGCCCTGTACCTAAAGGGTTATGTCAATGGGCAACCCGTCTGCAGGATGTTGGTTGACACGGGAGCGGCGGTCAATATAATGCCATATTCCATGCTACGGCGTTTGGGACGCTCCAGTGCCGATCTGATCAAGACCAACGTCACACTAAACGACTTCAACGGCCAAGCATCAGGGACGCAAGGTGTCCTGAACGTGGATCTAACCATAGGCCGAAAGACGATCCCAACGACATTCTTCATCGTCGACAGCAAGAGCACCTACGCTGCCCTACTAGGAAGGGATTGGATTCACGCTAACTGTTGCATTCCATCTACAATGCACCAATGCCTGATACAGTGGGATGGAGACGACGTAGAAGTCGTACATGCAGATGACTCGATCGACGTCTCAATAGCCGGCATGAACATTTGGGACTCGGCAGACCAAGAGCCGCTCTCTGGAATCAGTTTGGACGGCTGTGATCACATCGAGGTGTCAAAAAACGGGGTGAGGCTGGTCTTATCCACCGGCCTGATAGAGTAGCAAGAGCAACATCCATCGACATACGTGGCAAGGCCGATCCCTGCGATCGGCCCCAAAAAATAAAAAGCAAGGATCTTACTTCAAACATGTCACGTAGTCGTGGTAGGGAGACTCCCTCCTTTAAGGGAGCACGTACAAGTTGTAGACCTTCGTTGAGCAATTCAATCAACATGGAGGCCGATTCCAGCAATCGGCCAAAATTTATCCTCGCCATACGTTTTGCCTGTGTTCAACGTCGATCTAACAGGCGACGGAAAGCTAGGATATGGGTTTGCGTCAGCTGATGAGCTAGAAGAGATTGACATTGGTCCTGGGGATATGCCACGGCCAACATTCATCAGCAAGAGCCGATATCTTCAATCACTTGAAAGATTCGGCTCGGGGGGCACCTAATATGGAGTAATGGACAATAAAATATGTAGGCCGATGCACGAAATCGGCCAGTAAAAAAAATTTAGAACTAAGAAACAAAAAAAAAGGGCCGAGGCACAACCATCGACTCTGGAGTACACAGTCAATAATGAAGTTTCTCAGAGTACACAGGGAGACTCTACTGAAGGAACATCTCAAGGGCATGGAGAGCATCAGCACGAACACGATCCACCTCGGCGATCTCGGCCTCATCATCTTCGTCTTTGCCTGCCACCAGCTGCTTGTTCAAGGCGCGGATTTCGGCCAGATCAGACTTCAGTTCAGCTTTGAGGCCTTCTGCTTCCTTGAGGGAGTGGGCAATAAGAGCTTCCTTAGCTTCAAGGAGCTGTTTTGTTGCCCGAACCTTCTCTTCAAGGGCCTCCAACTCTTTGCGCAAGGTCGCCAGTTCAGCAGTACTGTCAGAGGTGTCAGTCTTGGTGTCCAAAGCTGCCTTTTTCTCATTAAGCCGTTGGCATTTGTCTGCGATATCGGCTTTCAACGGAAGCTGGGTGTGGCGTAGGTTGATTCTCTGACGAGCCGATGTCACTCTTGACCTGTAGGCAGACAGAGTTACGACTGGCCAAAGTTTCACCTGCAGCGTCACCGGGAGATGAGGCTGGATGTCTTCCAGAACGCTTTTCACCGCCTCGGAGTCTTCAACCAATGTCTCAATGGAAGAGGAGAGCAGGGCCTTGAGATGCTGGAGTTGACCATGTGTAGTGCTGGGTCCTGGCTCTTCGCCTGTTTTAGCAGTAGCCGGCTCGATGGATTCGGGGTCAAATGTCAGCAAGCTTGAAAGGTCATAACCCTGACAAACAACAAGAAAAACGTTAGGAGACAGCAAAGGAGTAAGGTAGAGCTAAGGGAAAGGATTGTTCCTCTCCTAAGACCAGAGGAACAGCCGATGGAGAGGTGATCGGCGCTGGTGTTGCTGCTGTCGGTTTGGCCAAGCTGGCCACCTTGTCAGCTACATCTTTAGAAGTGGCTAGGTCCAGGGCGGCGGATGGCTTTGGCACCTCCTCGACTTCCCCACTGGAGGTATCATCGGTCTGCAAAGGGAATGGTTAACCGATGAGAACAGCGATGGGTTAGCGTGAAATATAAGCCGAGGAGAGTATGGGAGTTACGTTCGAAATCTCTTGGCTTGATAAAGAGGCTTGCGGTTCCTTGCGAGCTCTCTTGATGCATCGGCTCTTTGTTCGTAGACTACCCTGCCCTGCTTTGATGGGGGTTTGGGAAACAACAGGTTCAGGGGTCGACCTTTTCTTGGAAGCCGACGGTGGCAAGTCTGGCTGGCTCTGCATGGTGGTTTTCCCAGAGTTGCCCAAGCTCGAGTCCCTTCGACTGGACTGTGTGTCCTCGCTGGAGTTTTCTTCAGTGGAGGTCTGTAAAAGAAGTACAAGTATGCTGCAGAAGCCTAGGAGGATGAATGAAATCAGCCAAAGCATGGGTCAACTTACGTGCAAACTTTCTTGAGCCGGAGCAGGGCTTTGGCGCTTCAGAGTCTTCCTGGCAGCTACTTTCCTTACTGATGTCCTCGCCTTGGCTGAGGCTCGGGGGGCAGCTGACCTGGAAGACACTCTGCTTTGGGAAGCCGATGTTGGTGTCATCGGCTGGCTCTACATCACAACCTTTTTCAAAGATGGCGAGTTTTTGCAGAAGAGGACCACCGGAGCTGGTGGGAGGAATCTGAGAGGGGAGCCGTCATCATCTACAGGATCTGGACCGTCTTGTTGCTGTAAGGAGACAGAGCAAGGTTATGGAAGGAAATCATTATAAGCCACTTCAAGATAATTCGTGAGTAGTGGTACCTGTTCTGCAGGGATGTCATATTCGGCATCAAGTTGTTTCAGCAACGGTCCCAGAGCTCTCCAGAAG